>NW_026693593.1:0-27254 GCF_021218885.2 Marmota monax
AATCAAGATTAAATGCTTAAACACGTTAAAAGCCCAAGAATTGTGCCTTGCACATATTGAACATTATTTTTATTATTGTTTCTTCTAAGAAAATAAGCCACCCCAGGTCCTCCATCCTCTTAATGGGCATTTGCTTTGTGCTCTAGAGGGTTTGAACTGACCCAATGATGCTGTTTCATCCCAGGACATTTGGGAGGAAGTTAGGATTACTTAGGGCTGTTTTTGGTGATCAAGAAGCTGAGAAAACTTACTGTAACACTTGATGGATTATATCAGGTCTTACCTGTTCCCTTATGCCTCTCCTTACAGCTGACTCCTGTCAAGAGGCTTTGTATTACTCCAGGACTGATGCTGATCCTGAGCAAAAGGAACTTGACCAGCTCTTGTCTGACATACTATTCTTGAATAAGCCATCTCACAGATAACCTGTCCTGACTATCCACACTTGTGCTCTGTTCTCCATGTCTATGATCTTCCCAGAGCTTGGTTATTCCATCCCAGCTCCTGCTTTACCCTGTTCCTATTCCCCACTCCTACTCCTAATCTTCCTAAATACCTATTGGGTCCCTAGGCCTCCACTAGTTGTGACTGATTCCCCAAACTCCTCCTTCCTCCATACCTGAAACTCTGAGCACTTTGCTCATAGGTTGTAATGTCACTGTGACCATCCTGTCATTTGTACTCTTTCCTATTCCTATAAGCCTGCCTACTCTGCCTCATCTGTGGACTATCCTGTCTGCCTATGACATTGGACTTTATCTTGGTGTTAAAAGCAGGGTGTCTTTTTTTTTTTTTTTACCTCGAGCTGCTTCCTGATACTGTTGTTTCATTTAAGTAGGTAGAGATGCTATGTGTTAACCAAAACTCATTTCTTCTGCCTTGTGAGTGTGGATTTAGACTACATGTTCTAACTTCCCTTATAGTTAGATTTGGTCATGTCACTAAAATTCAACTAAAGGAATGTGGGCAGAAATGATGTCCTTCCTTTGTTTGACCCCACACCTTCTGTCTCTTCCCCTATGGATTGTCTAGATACAGGGTTCTAATAGAGGGCTCCAAGGCCATACAAGAAGACAGGCAGGATGCAAGGAGCCTGGTTCTCTGAATGATGGCAGACAAGACTGCCTACTGACTAGGAATTTCCAAACTGATCTTTATGTGAATGAGAAATTAAACTTTTATTTTGCTAAGTCACTTTTAATGTTTTAAAATATTCTATATAATTGAATGTTACCCTATTTTATATTGTGGGCCTGTCTCAATCCAATTCTCAGCTATTCTCCAGTTTTCCTGTCTAGTTTTGCTATAACTCTCCAGGCAGACCTGACTCGATTCTCTTCCAAAGGAAAACACTTCAAAGGCACATCATTAATTTCATGATCCTCAAGTTTCAATTGACATGGGTTTATTCAACTTTTCCATACCCCTTAAATAATCTTATAATCATGAATCTTAGACCCCTTTGGAAACCTTCAGGTGATCTCCCCAAAAACAAAAAGAAAAGAAAAGGAAGCCCATAAACACAAACACATGTTTAAATTGCCTGAGATTTCAGAGATCCCTGAAGTTCACAGAGCCCATGCTCCAGATGTAAACAATGACAAAGTCAGTTTTATACCAGTTCTCTCACACTGGGTTGCCCTGTCTTCAGAATTAGGTAAAAGCATTTGAGAGTCAGGGTCTTGCTAAATTGGCCAGGCTGGGCTTGAACTTTCTATCCTCCTGCCTTGACCTCCAGAGAGGTTACTACAGATGTGCACCTTCATGCCCAGCTCAGGTATCTATTTCATTAGTGAGGTTGAATCTTTAAAGGCTGATAATCAGTCACTTGAATTTTCCCCCTTTTTGTATTGCCTGTTCATTTTTTTTGCCCATGTTTATATTGTGGTAATTGTCTTCTTTTTTAAAGGTCTTTAAGAACTCCTTATACATTAATGATACCAAGTATCTGCCACAAATATTAAAGATTTTATTCCCTCATATTGTTGCCATATTTTCCAAAATAAAACTACTTATATCTTTTTTCCTACATTCCTTCCTTGCTTTCTTTATCTTAACTTCCCTCGCTAATAACCTTTTTAATATTTCTAAATCAATGTGCATCTGTTCTCATAATTATAATTGATGTAATGTGTTGCATATAAGTATTCAATTTATGAGCTGTTTGCAAGGAAGTGGCTTACACACTGGCAGCTGTAGGAACAATTGGTGCTGCAACAGTGATAGCAATAATAGTGGCTCTGAGAGTAGCTAGAAAACATTTGTGACTAAGTAATATTAATTCATCATTGGGTATAGATAAGACATTATGCTATAGACAGGTAGGAGAACTGGAACCCATCCATGAGTTCATTGTTTTAAAATTATGGTTGCAATAATATTTAAACTGATATTGTGGGTAGAATAATAAGGGGCTTTATTTCCTTGAAGAGTAACTTTATAGGGCCATGGTTCACAGTGATATAATTGTCTTCTCATTTAAGGCAAGCATCTGCATGCTTTCTTGACAAAGGGTCAGAAAATAAATATTGCTGGCTTTGTGGGCAATATGATCACTGTCACAATTATTGAACTCTGCTATTAAGGCATGGAAGTAGCCACAGTCAATATGTAAATGAACAAATGTGACTGGGATCCAATAAATTTTTATTTGCAAAATGTGGCCCATGGGAAGGAGTTTGTCAACTTCTGTTTTTTTTTTTTCATTTGCTTTATTGTTATTATTATTATTATCATCATCATCATCATCATTATTGGTAAACCCTGTGTGGATAAGGCCCCTGAAAATTTCCAAGAAGGATGGGGATGGGGTCACCATTTTTGAGGGCTGCCTCTGACTTGAGGATGAAGTGGGTGAAACCACTTTGTCCTCTACCTCACCATCAAACCATTGTGCATTGGACTGGTGGTAGAGGCACAGGCTTGGGAGCCAGACCACCTGTGTACAAAGCCCAGCCATGACAAAAACCAGCTGTGTGACCTTGGATCAATTGCTTAACATTTCCATGCCTCAGCCTTCTCCTCTGCACAACAGGGTATGGTGATGACATCCTGCCTTGGAGGCTGTGGTGGGGATTAAATTAATTAAGACAGAGAATGCAGAAGTGGTCCTGGCACATGTGGTGTTTGATACTGTAAACCTACAACTATGACCTGAGCATCTGCCAAAGTTAGGGCCTGTGGGAGATCAGCCTCTCAAGTGACTAAGTTAACTCCCCTGCTGGGTGATGTGGCATCAGGCATGCATGCTGCTAGACTGCCCCACTCTTCTAGGGTTTCAGTGACTTGTGTCTTCCTTCCCAGGCTTGCCTTGCTACAGCCCCATGGGTGAAGCTATGCTCACCTGTTCCTTTGTAATACAACCCCTTGCCCTGTTTAGGTAGAATCATCCATGGAAGTGCCTTGTGTGTCCCCTTCTCTTACTATGCCTTTGGGTGTGGCCTACCCAGATGTCAGTCAACCTGCTGATAGTGGACATCATGAAAATAGACTCAGCCCCCTGAAACCTAACCCCTTGCCTCATTTGAATAGCTTCTCCTCAATAAAAATGGTCAGGACATGCTCTCTCTCTCTCTCTCTTCCTGCAGACCCTTAAGGTCAGAGGAGCCATCACAGCAACCCTAAAGAAAAGGTATTTGTGTCTCTGATATGGTTATTTTGCACAGCCCAGTTAGCACAATTTTCCTGGAGTGACCCCTGAGCCTTTTAGTCATGAGAACAGAAACCCTGCAAGGACCTACACCTGGTGAAAGGTGTTTCACAATCATTGCTCTGGCCCCTCAGAATTCAACATGAGTGTGGAGTGTTGTTACCCTGTTCTCCAGACTAGGAAAGGAGGCTTGAACAGGAAGGATCATGGGGGTGTCCTGCAGTGGCAGAACAGAATACAGTGATGGTTTTATTTTTAAATCACTGGTTCTCAAGCAGGTGGAATTTGGCAAACCCTATGCCCACCAAGAGGACTCATGGCAATGTTTAGAGCCATTTCTTGTTGTCACAACTTGGAGGAACATGAAAGCTTTGCTACTTGGCCACAAGGGGTGGAGCCCTGGTACACTGCTCAGGCATCCTCCCATGAACAGGACAACCCCATCCTATGAAGGATGCTTCCAGCCATCATGCAGCAATGCTAAGATGAAGAAGCCCTGTCCTAAATACACTGCTTCATCAGGGTTTCCTCAGATAAGGATCCCAGTGTAAGTTGATAATTTGGGAGGTGCTCCTAAGAAGCATGGGTAAAAGGAAGGTCAAATGAGACAGGGTAATAAAGATCAAGAGTAGGGGCTATTACCAAGCAGGTTTCTATGAGAGGCAACTGTGCCTAATCTTCTTGGGGACCCCTGAGGGGCTGTGTAAAGCATGCACATTTCAGAGCTTGCTCACCTGAGGTACAAGGGAGCTGGGTATTTATACACCAACACTGTAAGCCATGGGCTGAGGAATGCTCCAGGGAGAATACTGAATTCCTGACACTTCCAACATGCCTCACTGATGGGAAGAAGGGAGACTGGTGGCCAGAAAACCTTTCAGGTAAAAGTTTTCCTCTGAGGTGGGGAGCTGCAATGAAAAAACATGCCCAGAATGGAAAGTGCCAAGGACTATGGGTGTTCACAGCTGGCCTGTTCTTCTGGCCACATTGATTCCCAGGAGGAAAACATGAATATACCCCAAATAAGCATCCAGCATTCAGCCTTGCTTTCAACAAGGGTGAGGAAATTATTTGTTGAATGAAAGTCTGCAGGAAGTATTTCCTGGGAAAAGCTCCAGGGGATCTGGCCTTCACTGATTAGCAGGCTCACAAGTGAGGGTCATAATGCATGGCAATCTTAGGGGTAGGAACCCAGGTTTTGGGAAATGGAACAGAAGCCAGCTCCACATCCTAGGGAACTTCACTCTCACAGGTGGAGCATATTCAACACTGGGGCAAAACAGTCTTGGTATGGATCCAGGGCTACTTGAGAGACCTGTTACCATGGGGAGGCTGGGAGGGCTCAAAGCCTAATGCTGGTCAGCAATGGCCATGCTAGTGGCTCTGTAACACTGGATGAGGTGGGCAAACAAGGCATTGATCCTAATTGGCCATGAAAGAACATCATGAATGAAAGTACAGTCTAACCCAAGAGACATAATACCTGACCCTCAAGCCTGCTCCAAGCCTCAGGTGGTGCTTGGCCATGAATGAAAGCCAGGAAAGTAAGGGGCCTGGCTCCAAGAGCCTACCTTTGTCAGAAGGACATCTGTCTGCTTTCCAAAGAGCATCTCACTGCTCAGTGTATGATCACTTACCTAAATGGAGGTGCAGGATACTGTCCATCAAATGGGATCAACATGGCTGCAGAGGGTTAAACAAATGAGTTGAACAGAAAGAAGCTGGATCTCAATACTGTTATAACAGCCACCCAGAGAGTGCCACCTAAGTGCCAGGCCCCCTTCTGTGTGCTTTTTAGAGATTCATTCATTGTATTCATACAGCACCCCCATGATCATGATGAGCTGCCATTGGTGGAGCATCTCTTTACAGCAATCACCATGCAAACTGCATGGCATCTACATCCATGATTCTATATTGATGAATCTAAATTGAAGATTTGACATTGATGAATCTATATCAATGCATGGTTATCAATGAATCTATATCAATGAAATGAGATATTGAAGAATTGATATCAATGAATCTACATCAATGAATATAATCGATGAATCAATATCACTAAATGTACATCGATATGTCATATAAATGAATCTATATTAATGAATTGATATTGATTTATCAATATCGATGACTATATGAATGAATCTATATCAATGAATCTCCTTCAAAGAATAGATATCACTTAATCAATATTGATGTATCTGTATCAATGATACTGATATTAAAATATCAATATCAAATGTTATATGATGAATTGTTATGAATGAATCATTATCAATTCCTTGATCTCAAAGAGTCAATATTGGGCTTATTGGCAATATTGAGTTGTAGCTCAGTGGAAGAGCACTTGCCTAGCATGTGTGAAGCACTGGGTTTGATTGTCAGCACCATACATAAATAAATAAAATAAAGGTCCATCAACAACTAAACTAAAAATATTTTTTTTAAAAAAAGTCAGTATTGATAAATCTTCATCAATGTATCTCTATCAATAATCTCTATTGATGAATCTAAATCAATACATCAATATCAGTGTATTTACATCTCTAAAATACATTGATTAATGCATATCAATGAATCTATATGGACAAATTGATATCAATCTACATTAATTGATATGATGAATTGTTATTGATGAATCAAAATCAATGAATAGATCTAATTGAATCTACATTAATTTGTCTATATTGATGAAACAATATTTTTTTTTATTTTTTATATATGGTTTTCTTTTTTACTGATACATTACAGTCGTGCATAATGGTAGAATGTGTTGTTATATATTCATACATGCACACAGTATAACAATATACCTGGACCAATAGCCCTCCCCACCACCTCTCCCCTTCCCTCCCCTCCTCCCACCCCCTGGTCCCCTTCCTCTGTTCTACTGATCTCCCTTGATTTTTCATGCAATTCCTCCCCAACACCACCACACCTGTCATTTCCTTTTTCCTCTCTAGCTTCCACATATGAAAGAAAACTTGGAACCAGGATTTATTTATTTTTTTTATTTTTATTTTTTTGGTTTATGGGGATTGGTTTATTTCACTAAGCGTGATAGTCTCTGGTTCCTTGATGAAACAATATTAAAAAACTATATTATGCTGATGAATCTATATAAAAGATTATATAGAATCTATATATAAGATTCATATCAATGAATCTATATTGATGAAAGGATGAATTGAAGAATCAATATCAATGAATCTATATCAACAAATTGATATTGATGAATCTATACCAATATATGTATATTAATAAATCTGAATTGGTGAGTCTATATTGATGAATTAACATTAATGAATCTATATCAATAAATCTGTATCAATGAATCTAAATCATGTATCTGTTGATGAATCTGCATGGAGGATTCTATATCAATGAAATGATATTGATAAATTAAGTTTGATGGATACATATTAATGAATCAGTATCAATGAATCTACATCTATGAATTTATCTATGAATTGACAACAATGAATCTAAATTGATGAATTGATACCAATGAATCTGTATTGACATATCACTATCAATGATTCTCTATCAGTTAATTGATATCAATGAATAGATATCAATCAGTCAGCTTTTTTGCTGCTGTGACTAAAGGATCACTAGAACAATTGTATAGAAGGAAAAGTTTATTTGAGGGTTCACAGTTTCAGAGGTCTTGGTCCATAGAAGGCTGTCTCCATTCCTCCGGGCTCGAGGTGAGGCTGAACATCATGGCAGGAGAGGGTGGCAGAGGGAAGCAGCTCATATCACCATGATCAGAAAGCAGATAAAGAGATACAAAATATATATCCCAAAGCCACACCCCAATTCCCACCTCCTCCAGCCACACCCTACCACTTCAGTTATCATTCAGTTAATCTCTATCAGGGAATTAAATTACTGATTGAGTTAAGACCCTCACAACCCAATCATTTCTCCTCTGAACCCTCTTGCATTGTCTCACATGTGAGACTTGGGGGATGCTCACATCCAAACCATAACAATGAATCAATATTGGCCAATCTATATTGATGAATCTACATCAATATAACAATATCAATAAATATATATTGATGTATACATGTTGATGTATCTAAATGAATCTCTTCTGATCAATCAATATAGATGTATTGATATTGATGAAACTATATCAATCTATATTGAAAAATCTATCAATGAACCTATATGGATAAATTGATATTGATGAATACA
Organism: Marmota monax; assembly: GCF_021218885.2. Classification (NCBI taxonomy): domain Eukaryota; kingdom Metazoa; phylum Chordata; class Mammalia; order Rodentia; family Sciuridae; genus Marmota; species Marmota monax. Next base: position 7,859 of record NW_026693593.1, read on the forward strand.
TAGTAATGAAATTGAATTTTGGTGAATGTATATCAATGAATTGACAGATGTATCTCTATCTATTCATTGATATCAAATCAATATTGATATATCTATATTGATTCATAGATATTGAATAGTTGATATAAATGTATCAATGTTTATCAATCTATATAGATATACCTATATTGATAAATCTATATCAATGAATCTATTTTGATGAAGATTCATATCAATGAATTGATAACAACAAATGAATACTGATGAATTCTACATTGATGAATCTATATTGGTGAATCTATATCAACAAATTGATATCAGTAAATCTACATTAATTCATTGATATGATGAATACTTGTTGATGAATCAAAATTGATGCAATTATATCAATGAATCAAAATTGATGAAATCATATCGATGAATCAAATTGATGAAATTATATCGATGAATCAAATTGATGATTGATATTATGGATCTACATTAGTGAATCTATGTCAATGAAACATTGATGAACTAGATTATGAATCAATATTGATGAATCTGTATTGTTAAATTGATATCAATGAATCTATATGAAATTGATATCATAAATCTGCATTAAGAATTTATATCCATGAATCCACAATTAATCTAAATTGATAAATTGATATCAATAAATCTACATCAATGAATCTATATCAATAAACTAATATCAGTGAAGTGCTATCAATGAATCCACATTATGAATCTAAACCAATGAATCCATATTAATGAATTTAAATCAATGACTTGATATATATAAATTCACATTGATGGATCTAATTAATGAATTGATATCACTGAATTTAAGTCAATGAATCAATATCTATAAAATGACATTGATGAAACTTTATTGATGAATCCATATCAATAAAATATCAATCTATTTTGATTAATATAAATCAATGAATCAATATCTATGAAATAATATCAATGAATCTATTTCAACTAATATATATCAAGTCTGTATCAATCTACATCAATGAAATGATATTGATGAACAAATATCAATGAATTAATATTGATTAATCTATATCAAAGTTTATATGATAAAATGATATCAATAAATCTATATTCATGAATTGATATCAATGCATTTTTAATTAATTAATTAATTAATTATTTATGTGGTGCTGAGTATCAAATCCAGTGCTTCACACATGGTAGGCAAGCACTCTACCACTGAGACACAACCTCAGCCTGAATATCAATGTATTTTTTTTAAATTTTTTATGTGTTAAGAGTTATACATGATAGCATAATGTATTTGTACATATTATTCATATATGGAGTATAATCTCTTATTCTTCTGGTTGTACATGATGTAGAATTACATTGGTCATGTAATGATATATGCACATAAGATAGTAATGTCCATCTATCATATTTCCTATTTCCATTTCCCCTCCCTTCCCTTCCCTTAATTCCCTTTGTCTAATCTGAATTACTTCTATACCCCTCCTTATTGAGAGTTCATTAGCATATCAGAGAAAACATTAGGCCTTTGTTTTTTGGGGATTGGTTTATTTCACTTAGCATGATATTCTCCATCTCTATCCTATTACTGAAAAATACCATTATTTCATTTTTCTTTAAGGCTGAGTAACATTCCATTCTGTATGTGTTTGTGTGTGTGTGTGTGTGTGTCATATGTATATGACATTTTCTTAACCTATTCATCTGTTGAAGGGCACTTAGGTTGACTTCAAAGTTTAGCTATTGTGAATTGAGCTGCTATAAACATTGATGTGGCTGCATCACTGTAGTATGCTGATTTTATGTCCTTTGTATATAAATCAAGGAGTGAGATAACTGAATCAAATGGTGGTTCCATTCCAAGTTTTCTGAGGAAATCTTCATACTGCTTTCCATAGGAGTTGCACCAGTTTGCAGTCCCACCAGCAATATATGAGTGTATCATTTCCCCACATCCTGGTCAACATTTATTGTTGCTAGTATTTTTAATATTTACCCTTCTGACTGGAGTAAAATATCTCAGTGTAGTTTTGATTTGTATTTGTCTAATTCTTAGAGATGTTTAAATTTTTTTCATGCATATGTTGTCTGCATTTCTTCTTTTGATAAGTGTCTGTTTAATTCTTTTGCCCATTTATTAATTGGGACTTTTATAATATTTATTTTTTAGTTATAGGTGGACACAATATCCTTATTTTATATTTATATGGTGTTAAGGATCAAACCCAGTACCTCACGCATGGTAGGTGAGTGCTCTACCACTGAGCCACAATCCCAGCCCCGGGTCATTTGTATTTTGCTATCAAGTTTTTTTGTGTTCTGTATTCCGTGTGCAGAAGTGTGTGTGTGTGTGTGTGTGACAATATCTTAATTTTATTTATTTATAATTTTATGTGGTGCTGAGTATTTATATTCCAGGGCCTCGGATGTGCTAGGCAAGCACTCTACAACTGAAAGACAACCCCAGCCCTGTTCAGAAGCTTTTTAACTTGATGCCATCCACCTAATGAATTTAACTTTATTTCTAGCCCTTTAGGAGTCTTGTTAGGAAAGTTGTATCCTGTGTTGACGTATTGGAGTGTTGGGCCTACATTTTCCTCTTGCAGTTGCTGAATTTCTTTCCAATACCTAGGTATTTGATTCAATTTGAGTTTTGTGCAGGGTAAGAGGGATACATGTACTATACATGGATTTTCAGTTTTCCCAGCACCATTTGTTGAAGAGGCTATCTTTTCTCCAATGTGTGTTTTTGGCACCTTTGTCTAGAAACAGATAACTATGGGTTTCTGTCTGTGTTTTCAATTGTATCGCACTGGTCTTCATGCCTATTTTGGTGCCAGTACCATGTTGTTTTTATTTTTATAGCCCTTTAGTATGATTTTAGATTCAATATTGTGATGCCTCCAACATTGCTCTTTTTGCTCGGGATTTCCTTTGCTATTCTGGTTTTCTGTTTTTTCCATGAATTTTAGAACTGATATTTCTAATTCTTTGAAGATTGTCACTTGTATTTTGATGGGGATTGCATTGAGCCTGAATTATGCTTTTGATAGGATGGACATTTTGATCATATTATTCTACCTATCTTTCCATCTTCTAAGCTTTTTTTCAATTTTTTCCTTCAGTGTTCTGGAATTTTCATTATAGAGTTTCTTCATATACTTCATTAGATTAATTCCAAAATATTTTTGATTGATAGAATGGGATAGTTTTCTTAATTTTTTGGCATATTTATCACAGCAGTATCTGAAAGTGATTGATTTATGTTGTTCTTGTATCCTGATACTTTACTAAATTGATCATTCTAGATATCTTCTTATGGAATATTTGGGGTCTTCTAAATTTAGAATCATGTCATCAGCAAACAGACTATTGGATTTCTTCTTTTCCTATAATTTTCCCTTAATTTTCTTCTCTTGCCTAATTGCTCTGGATAGAGTTTTAAGCACTAAGTAGTACCAATAGTATTGGTAAGTTTGGGTATCCTTTTCTTGTTTCTGTTTTTACAGGAAATGCTTTCAGTTATTCTTCATTTAGTATGATGTAAGCTTTACAATTTTGAGGTAATTTCCTTATATCCTTAGTTTTCTAATGTTTTAAACATAAATGGTAGATGTATTTTCTCAAACACTTTTTCTGGATCTATTAAGACAATCATGTGATTTTTGTTCATAAATTTATTTATGTGGTAAATTACAATTACTGATTTGTATATGTTGAACCTACCTTGCATCTCTGGACTAAAACCCACTTGATCATAATGTACTAACATTTCAAAAAAAAACATATTTTTGTTGTGGTCAAGGTTGTGGCTCAGGGGTAGAGCACTTGCCTAGCATGCAAGAGGCACTGGGTTTGATCCTTAACATCACATAAAAATAAATAAAATGAAGGTATTCTGTTCATCTATAATACAACAAAAAAAGTAATGTTTTTTTTTTAGTTGCAGATGGACACAATACCATTATTTTATTTATTTTTATGTGATGCTAACGATCGAACACAGTGCCTTACACATGCTAGACAAGCACTCTGCAACTGAGCTGCTGCCTCAGCCATGCACTAACATTTTGATGTGTTTTTGTATGCAGTCTACCCATATTATATTAAGAATTTTTGCATCTGTGTTCATCAAAGGTATTTACTTCAAGTTTCCTTCCCTTGCTAAGTCTCATTTGTTTTTAAGAATTTTTATTTGTTCCCTGATTTCATCTTTATTTATTATTCAAAGGTGAATTTATCTTCAGGTATTAGAGAGGCTTTTATTTTTTATCTTGTCATGGATTTCAAATTTCTGGCTTATGATCTGATAGTTTGCAAGAAATTCTCTTCAGTTTTATGTTTGTTGTAGTTTGATTTGTGATGTAAAATATGATTAAATATTTTATGTCCTATTGAGAAAGTGAATTCAATCATTGATTAATGAAATATCCTATAGATGTCTGTTAGGTCCATTTGGTTCAGAGTATTTTTTAGTTCTGTACAATCTTCCCTAAGTATATGTCTATATTATCAATCTAGTTGTGAGAGAGTTGTGCTAACTTCACCTAGTATTAATGAATTGTGGTCTATTTGATTCTTAATATCAAGAAGAGTGTTTTTATGCACATAAAATATAAATATCTATAATTGGTATATGTTGTTGTTGGATGATTCCCTCAATGAATATGAGGTGATTTTCTTTGTCTCTTCTGAAGAATTTTGGCTTGAATTCTATTTGTTTTTGTTTTTCAAATCTCCATCTCTATTGTATTGATCTGACACTTTCTGTGTTTTCTAATTTTATTCCTTACATCTTCTTTTATCTCATTGAACAAATTTAACTATGAATTTCTCAATATTTTTCTCTAAAATTTTCTCAGCCATTACTCAATGGAGCAGTTGCTGAAGTGCTAAAGACCATTTGAAGTCTTCTTCATATTTCTTCCATGTCTACCCTATTGAGATGGTTATTGCTTCTTCAATTAAGGAAGGGATTACTTTGTGAGCTTTCTCTTTAGTGCCCTGGGTTGGACAAATAAATTCAATGTGTGGTCTTTTATGATCCCTGTAACAGTACCATTTGAGGAAAGTCATTGAACCCTATTTATTTCCTCCTTAATAAAAATGAAAAACTTGTTGATATTGTTCTTCAATGTTCCTGTAATCCAGGTATAATCTTGCAGTAGAGTTCTGAAACAAATTGAAATATTAGTTATTAAATATAGTAAACTGCTAAAACATTAAACAAGGACTTAACAGGGTAAAAAGAAGAATTGGGTAAAAGAAAGAAAAGAAGAAAAGAAGGTAATAAATAATATACACCAAGATGAAAGGGAAAACAAGAAGAGATATACTTGCACTAGCAGCGGATAATGTAATGTAAAAGGGAGACTAGGAGTTAAGAAGAGCAAGTATAATCTAGGAGGAGGAAAACAAAGAGATGAAGAATGATTCCAATTAATGTTTTAGAACATTAGAATACATTCAAATGTATTGAAGGTATAATGTTCACTATTAGGGTAACAAATAACAATGAAGAAGAGAAATAATATACATGATAAAATTTGACTTTAGATTTCCTGCCAACATTCTTTTTAAAAACCTAATTTTAGTTGTAGATAGATACATACATTTATTTATTTATTTATTATGTGTAATTTTTGTGTTTATTTTTAATATGTAATTCATCACATCAATCAACTTAAAGATAACTATGCTAAGTCCCAGGCCAGCATCATTCTAAATGGAGAAAAATTGAAAACTTTCTCACTTAAAACTGGAACAAGACAGGGTTTCCCTCTTTCACCACTTCTATTTATCATAGTTCTTAAAACAGTGTCCAGAACAATTAGATTAAAGAAATTAAAGGGATATATATAGGTGAATAAGAACTCAAATTAGCACTATTTTCTAATGATATAATTCTATATCTAGAAGACCCAAAAAATTCCACAAGAAAACTTTTAGAACTAGTAAATAAATTCAGCAAAGTAACAAAATCAACACCCATAAATCAAAGGCATTTCTGTATATCAGTGACAAATCCTCTGAAGGGAAACTAGGAAAAATACCCTATTTACAATAGCATCAAAAAAACAAATAAAATGCTTGGGAATCAACTTAATGAAAGAGGTAAAATACAAAAAATTGTCCTCTATATGTGTAATATAATTTGTAATTCATTCTGTTTTCATATATAACAAATTAAAATAAAAATAAATTTTTAAAAATAGAAGAGAGCATAAAATTTAATATTTGGTAAATAACATTATATAAAATAAGATGAAGAAAAGAAAGAAAAATATAATTCAAAGAATTTTTTTCTTCCCCCCCCCAGGATTAAATTCAGATTGCACTGAAACACATCCCAACATTTTTAATATTATATTTAGAGACAGGGTCTCACTAAGTTGCGTAGAGCCTCCCTAAGTTGCTGATGCTGGCTTTCAACTTGTTATTGAATTTACTACTCAAATGTAACCATGCTCAACATGAGTTAGATGTTATCACAAAAGAATATTGTATCTATCCCTACCTATAAGTAGAAGGCAAAATGGGTAGATGAATCAGACTCATTCAATTGTATAATTAAATATGCTTCTTTAATGCATATAAATTATACATCAATAAAGTTCTTAAAATAAATTCAGGTGAGAAAAAGAGATGATGGAAAGTAAAACAGAATTTATTTTCCAAAATTGAATGATAATATTTTAAATTACGAATTGAATTTAATAATTCTTGAATTTGTTGGAAAAAAAATGAAACAGGAAGAAATCTAACAATAAACACAAGTGTATTAATATTTAAAATCCTCCATGTAATTAAGATAAAAAGGTTTAATATATTGAAAAGGGTGGGTTTTATATCATTCAAGGAAGCATAAACTAAATCCTGAGATTTGCAATGAAGATATTAACATATCTTAACCTCCTCCTCTGTGCACACCACCAGGGTTTTGTAGCTATTTTCATTTTCTAAAACCTTTGAAAATTTACATTTTCTTCTCTATTCATAATTCCCATACTCTCCTCTGATTTTAACATGTAAATGTATTTAGTGATCTTCTCAGTCCTTTACCATACTTATATAGTAGACTTTTAAAGTCATTTCTTAATTTACGAGATTTCATGGTCAAGTTGATTGTTTTAGATGTATTTTCAAATACAGTGCCTAGACACTAAAGTATTGATAATTGTGTTAGCTCTTAAAGTCTTATAAGTATCCATGTATGGCCTTTGGGTTGGAAAAAACACTGGGAACCCAGTATCATGCGAGATCAGATATACACAGATACATTCATCCAAATTTCTGACCAGAAATGCTTTTAAGTTGAACAAGTGATTATACACTCACCCAACACAATAATATTTGATCCCAGGATTTTATGTGAGTTTTCAACACAGGAGGAACAATGAAATAAAAGCCAAGAGACATCATGTGGATATAACATAGGAATTAGCATAGTCCTGGAGTACATTGTAAGACAGGGCAGGATGGAAGACGAGTCTGCAGGGGTCATGTCTGACCAGGGCTTAAAGAACCTGAAGTTGGAACACTATTCCTTGAAAACTGTATATTATAATTGGATATATCAACTCCCACCTGTACCATTTCTACCTGCATTCCATGATAATTCTAGTCTAAGTTCTCTTGTCTTCTAGCACTGAAAGTTGAACTCACGTTCTTTCTTGACATTTCTATTTATTTTGGAGTTGGCTATATTACACAGTTGAGTTTTTAACCTATTTTGGTCAAAAACAATAATTATTATTTTGTTCCATCCCTTGACTTGTGTTTTTAATTATTTTTTTCTTTTTTGGTCAGACAAAATGGTGCATGTTGGTAACCCCAACATAGGGGCCAGAAGGCTAAGAGAGGAGGATCACAAGTTCAAATCCAGACTCAGCATTTTAGCAAGGCCCTAAGCAATTTAGCAAGACTCTGTCTCTAAATAAAATATAAAAAGTGTTGAGGATGTTGTTCAGTGTTTAAGTTTCCTTAGGTTCAATTTTTTTTTTTTTAAGAGAGAGAGAGAGAGAGAGAGAGAGAGAGAGAGAGAGAGAGAGAGAGAGAATTTTTTAATATTTATTTTTCAGTTTTCGGTGGACACAACATTTTATTTTATTTTTATATGGTGTTCAGGATTGAACCCAGCACTCCGCGCATGCCAGGCAAGCATGCTATCACTTGAGCCACATCCCAGCCCAGGTTCAATTCTTAATACAAAAAAAAAAAAAAAAGAGAGAAAGTTTTCTTTAAATTATATTTTTGTTTCTTTTTTTCACCTTACTTTATGAAAGTTTATTTACCAAATATTAGACTTTATGCTCCATTCTATCTTTCAGATTCTAATTAGGTTTTATATTCAGTTAGGGACTTGTTTAGCAGCTCTATTTTCCAAAGATCAAAACTCTATATTATTTTACTTACATTGACCCATTATCTGTCTTAGAATTTTTAGTTAAATGTTTGCCTAAGTTTATAGCATGAAACAATTTTTTTTGTAATTGTCATTTTATTCCTCTAGTTAATTTTAGTTTTTAAATTCATTTTGTCTCTTTGTATTCTGCTTTTTTTATTCAATATGTTTATATCATTGCTGTGTCACTCATTACAAACTTTTATTAATTTTCCAGTTTCCATTTTCATACTACTATATTTGAGTATAGGTGAATTCTCTCTGAAACCCTGTGATTTTATTTTGGTAAAGCAGGATAAAGAAAGCACCCTCTCTTTCAACAGTTCCCCTGGAAATTTCCACCTCCTAATTCATGAAACCTATGAATATGTGACCTTGCATGGTCTAAGAGACTTTACAGATGAGAAGAAGTCATAAATTTTAAAAGAGAAGATTTTCCTAGATCATCTGCATATAGCCAGTGCCATCACAATGTCCTTTATGAAAGGCAGCTTAGGAGGTACAATCAGAGTTGACCTGTAACCATGGAAGCAGATCTTAGACTAATGCCTATTGAAGAACAAGAACAAGAGCTAAGTGTTGCAGGCAGCTTTCAAACCTGTTGGGGGGTGGTATTGGTGATGAAAAGCTTTTCAAGTTGAGACACCAGATAGGAGCAGCCCTGCTCAAACCTTGATTTTAGGCCTCAAGTCCCATACTGGACTTTTGACCTCAGGACTAGAAGATAATATGTTTATATTTTAAGTGATAAATTTTGGTAAATTTCTATGAAAGCAGTAGAAAACTGATACAATTAAAATAACCATTTTCTATGAATCTGGGGGCAGGTTATAAACAGATGAGATATTCTCAGAATCACACCATATTCCAGCATGCCTGTCACCTAGGTTTGTAAAGATTGTACTTATGAGATACAGCCTTTACTTTTCTAACATGGTGCTAAGCCAGAGCCTCTTGTATACTGTCATATTCACACCACTCGGGAGATTGAGCAATTCAGTGTCCAAAAGATACAAAGGATTTACTTTGTTTAATTCATGTCACTTCTATTTTTGACATCAAGTGCAAAGTATGAAAGTTCAATTTAATGACAGAGTTTCCCCTATATAAAGTGTATCACATTAGCTGATGAGCTTTATCAATGCTGTAGTACTATGAATATTGGCTGGGTTCTTGGACTGTGTGATGTCATCCATAGGTCACAATACATTGTTGAGGCCTTAGTGATAGCTGGTTTCATAACAATCCAGATGTTGTGTTGGGCTCTGCTCAGTACAAAGATTTAGTGAACATATAGCATCACTCCATTTTTTTCCTTCAGGTATGGATTTCATTCTTAGTCATCATCAGCTAAATTTTGGAGAATTGAGCTTCTGAGAGAAATTTACCTGATCTGAGTAAACTTCCAAAGAATTGAACCATGAAAGGAAGGCAAAAGAGGTAACATCTGGAAAGATACTATTCCCCAGCCTGCTAATAATCAAGGGGTATGTTTTGGCATATTCTTTGGACCTATGATAATCAGCAACTGCATTCTAAAAAGGAGAAAGAACATTTTTAGTCAGTAGAAAAAGAGGAGTTGAGAGAGGGATTAAAAGAGCAAAAGAAGAGACTGAAAGAGGAAAGAAAGGAGAAAGTAGTATTATTCTACTGCCTGAGATTATCCTGAGGGCCAAAGTTTTATTTTTATTTTCAAAAATTTTTTAGTTGTCAATAGATCTTTATTTAATTTATTTATATGTATGCTGAGAATTAAACCCAGTGCCTTACACATACTAGGCAAGTGTGCTACTGCTGAGCCACAACCCCAGCCCAGAGCCAATTTTTTTGATAGTAAAGAAAACATTTAATGATCCAGGTTTTGTGTCTGGGGCTTTGGATCCAGCTCACCTAACCAAAGTCAGAGTGTATCTGTCAAATGTTCTTTTGTTAGACTCTTCCTAATTAAACTGAGGGAAAATAATTTTATATATTTTCTAATAGTAATTTTTCCTTTTAGTGAAGATGAAAGTGGCTCATATGGATGAGGAAAATCCTGAAGGAAATTTAAACAATTTAAAACTGGCCATGCAGGGATGTATATGAAATTATAAAGACTTTATATACTCAGGAGTAAAAACTATTTTGTTGCAGACTCTAAGATAGAAACCTGGAGAACCTATGTGAAGACAAACACTGTTTAGCTATGATGGATAAATTGAAATAAGATTTGGCTTTTTAAGGGAAATGAGATAATGGTGGTGAATATTCAGATTAAATTTGAACAAATCACACTTATGTGATAGTATTATTCTTCAGTGGTGGTAGGAGACAGATTGTAGCCAACCACAACATACAAAATTCTAGCTCATATTTCTGAAAACAATCTGATATTTCCTACAAAAACTTCTGAGGATGATCTGATATTTTCAATGATACTTTGGACTTGTGTGTTTCCTAATAGTCACTTGGAGAGGCATGGAGACCAAAGCTGTCTTCAGCACCTTCAATAAAATCAATACATATTCAAGATGCTCAAGATGCTACTGAGTATAAACTGAGACATACCAAGAACATATACCTAATCACATCCATGTAGATACAAACACATAAAACACATAAGTAGGCCAGGAAAAAGATAAATATTTGCATCTACCATAATTGTCCACCTCTTATATACCTAGTGAGATTATTTGCATCTACAAAAGAAATATACACAATGACTTCATAGCAGCAGCTGAGACAATAGTCACTAATATGAGGAATCTCTTAAGTCAAAATTTAGAACATAGAAGCAGGTAGAAATGGTATGTCTTTTCCATGGTTTAATTCATGATTCATAGCCTGGAATGGAAGAAATTTTTGTCATCATGAGCATCATGATATGTTGGCAACCTTGAGTTAAATCATCCCAGAAACCTAGAAAAGAAAATAGCATGGAAACAACGGAATTATTGTATGCACATTCTTGGCAGTGGCACATGTTACTTCCAGTCATTTCCAGTTTTAGAAAGCTTAATCTTATGATCAGAGCTAACTACAAGGCATCTTGATAAATATAATTGAGTAGTATGCCCAGGATGAAAGAATATAGCTGGCAGTCTCTGTTCCATTCACAAATGACATATTGTGCAAATAAAATCATCTGAGAATACATTGATACTGAAAGGAAAGTGAGGAACAGGGAGTCAGGCTAGGAGAAATTAAAGGTGAAGATCAGGCAGAGATATACACAGTTTATTTGTCAGAGCTGACAAATAAAGTCCATCTCTCCATAGAGAGAGAGAGGCAACACAGGCTTGGGGTTAGAGACTTTAAGGGGGTGGCTCAGGGGTTAGGGCCAGGTGGGTCCTAATGTGGACAGTTAAGGGTAGGGTTGGTTTGAGGGAGTGGTGAGCCTTTCTCAGAAAGGCTTTTGGGGGTAAAGTGAAAATTTTTCTTCAGATAGCAGCTGTTACTTAAGATGGCCATATAAATCCTAGCAAGGACCTTACATTCTCCTCTTTTTTGTTTGTTTTTGGGTCCCGTAAGGCACAGGGTCATAGATCAACATTCTGTAGCTTCTTCCTGCTGAGAGGGGCCAGCATCCAGACCCTTGTTAAAGGTGCAGGGTGTCATTGAGGCAATGGTGATGGTCAGGTGGTGCTGGTCAATGCTGACACTGGACAGCTCAACTTTTTTGAGGGGTTGAAGTCCTGTAAGAGAAGCTCGTTAGAGATTCTTTAAATCTTGTTTTGAATGAATCTAATGATGCAGGGGACAAGCATTGGAAAAGGCCTATGACAAGGAGAGAAGTCAGGGAAGAAGTGCTCACTGGAGAAGGGGGTTACTTATCTGCCATCCTTCAGTTCCAATGGCAGTGGGAAGCTTGGAGGCCTGAAGGAGGTCAGAGATAAAGGGGCATTAGTAATTGAAGTTCCCTTGGTGGTAAGGAATCTGTGCTCCTTTCAAATAGCAATATGGGAGAGAAATATGTGGAAAGTGGACTTAGAGTGAGTGTAGACAATGAGGCAGGCTCCCTTTGCCCAAGTGAAGGCTCTGATGAGGGCAACAACTTCAGCCTGCTGATTGGATGTATTATTGGGGAGGGGAGCTGCTTCCACAACCAACCAAGATTAGAGAGACTATAGCACACCCTGCCCAATGAACTCCCTCCTGAAGGAAGGAGAAGCCATCTGTGAACCTTGTGTACGTTGCCTGGAGCAAGGGGCCTTCCTATATGTGGGAGAAATGTGTAAGAAACTCCTCCAGAGTTTCAATGCATGAATGTATAAGAGGAGAAGAGGTGGAAGAGTCCTGAGTAGTGGGGAAGAGAGCAGCAGAGTTTAAAGGTGAACATGTGTGGAAAGTAAGACTGGGATCCTCCACTAGGGAAACCTGTAGAGATAAAAGGCAACAGGGGGTGATGAATGTAAACCCTTGTAGATGAGCAGTTCCTTTAGGTGATGAGAAACCAGGATGGTGAGTGGGGCCTCAAAGGTGTGTTTCTTTGACTTGATAATGAGTAGAGAGGCTGTGGCCAACATTGGTAGGCAAGGGTAAAGTTAAACATTTTTTTTTCCCTTGGAACTCCTATTGAGCCTACTGAGTCTGTCCTTTGTATTTCAATGTTAGCCTCAGTGTAGCCTTGGCCAGGGATATTGTGCCTAGGACTTTACAATGTAGGTGAATTCTATGTCCTTTGTTTGTCTAGAAATAGGGTCTCTGGAGGAATCCAGAGTTTTAGTGGCAGGTAGAAGCTGAGGTGGGAAGCAAGAGGAGCAAAGGAAGGCTTTGAATGGAGAAAGGAGAAAGCCTGAACATAAGGGATTTTCTTCCATTTTTCTGAGTGCTAGTAAAAGTTATGAAGATTGGAAGGTTGAATTGGTCAACGGACCTTTAGATCAGGAGCCAAATGGAGTGGGCCTAAGTGGGCAAGAAAGTAGCCATGAATCAGGTGGGATTTGAGAGTTCCCCATTGTTGGGTGTGTGGGAGGCTCTTTGCTGAAGTTAAGTTTCTTTCTAGTGAAAATATCACAGAATCCTTTACTCCTCCCACTCCTCTCTGAATGGCTCCAAGCCAAAGAGCATGACAAATTCAGTGGTTTTTTCAACCAATCCCCTCAAGACCCAGTGTCTGCAACTGAGGGAAGGAGTCACCTGCTACAGGCTTTGCCTGTAGAGAGTCTTGGTTGCCTGGCCAGGGCTTTCTTGAGCTGTGCTGAGCAGCTAAAAACCAAGACCAATGAGTGAACTCGCCAAGGGGAAGGTGAAAGGCAAGTGACTCACCCGAGATTCAACCAAGAGATTTTATTGGGGAGCTTCCTGAAGGGGAAGAAAAGGAGAGGTAGAGAGCAGAGAGAGGAGAGGAGGAGGGCAGAGAGAAAGAGAGAAGAGGAAGAGAGCTGAGGGGGAAAGAGAGTAGAGGGAGGGCTGGGGATGTGGCTCAAGTGCTAGCGCGCTCGCCTGGCATGCATGAGGCCTGGGTTCAACCCTCAGTACCACATATAAACAGAGAAGTTGTGTCCGCCGAGAACTAAAAATAAATAAATAAATATAAAAAAAAAGACTATAAAAAATTTTATAAAAAGAGAGTAGAGGGAGAATAAAAGGAAGAGGAAGACAGCAGAGTGTGAGGGCAGAGTGTGTGCTTGCAATCTTCAGTTTAAGGATTGCGTAGGTGGCGTGGCAGGTGCCAATTGGCAGGGTGACTCAGAAACAGCAAGTGTTCACTGTGTCCTGCGGGGATTGGTCAAGAAAACTTTTAAATTTGGCACTCTTCAGCTTGGTGTCCTTTGGAGAGGAGAGGGAGGAGTAAGGGATTCTGTGACATTCTCACAAGATGGAAACTTCAGTGGGGAGTCTCCCACACACCTGACAGAAGGGATGGGTGAGAACCTTGGTGCTGGGCCAAGAGCTAAGTTCTAGAGAGGAGAGTTGTACCCAAATGAGGCTGACTGTGGGTGAAGAAAAATAGTGCTAGGTGAATGGAAGACGGGTAATTTTCCTGGGCCCTCAGGCCAGGATCCCAAAGCAGCTCATATCCCCAGAGGGGAGAGCAAGACTGATGGGAGAACATGATCAAGGATGCTCTGCAAAATGTTTTGAGATGAATGTGAATGGGCTCATGGTGTGAAACAATAGAAGAACTTGAAACATCCCAGATAAGTAGGGACCACCTCAGAAATGGGTAATAGGAAGTCACTGGCAGACAGAATAGGGAATGATCCTAAGGCAAGGGTGAGGATCAGGGGAGCAGCAGGCAAGTCTGGATGGAAGTATATATGAGGGGAGAAGGAAAGCATAGCATTCATCATTTGTGAGGATGTCCCTACCCATAAGGGGAACAGGTACTGTGGAAAGACCAAAAGGCATGGATGAAAACTAGAGAGCCAAAGGCATAAACAAAGCTAATGTTTACAAGGGCTGGATGGCTAGGGGCCTCTATGGACTTGGGGACAATCAATGGTGCAGTGTCCCTTCTGATGGCATTTAGGACAAGGTCCTGGAGGCTTCCAAGGCTTAGGACATGTACAAGCCCAGTGACCCATCTGACCACATTTAAAACAGGGTCCAGGCAGTCCCAAGGGACTCTTCCATGGACCAGTGGAACCAGGACAGATGCTAAGGTTGGCTGGATGGCTTGAGCAAGCATCTGATATTTTTGCTTCCGGGCCTTCTCATCTCTCCTGTTATAAACATTAAAGGCCACTCTGAGAACCTCAGCTTGGGGAGTTAGGGACCCCTTCTTGAGGTACCTTAGTTTGGCCTTAATATTGGGGATACTCTGGGAGAAAAAGTAGGTCATTAGTAGTTGTCTTCCATCTGGAGTCTTAGGGGCCAGATTAGTATATTGAAATAAAGCCTTCATCAGGTGACCTAAAATTGCTGAAGAGTTTTCATTTTTACCTTGAATGACTTCCTGGAGCTTTTCATAATTGATAGCCTTATGGGCTGCCTTTCTAAGTCCTGCCATGATGCAAGTAATGAATTGGGTTTTTACTAGTTACTACTCTAAGCAAATTATAATTCCAGTTAGGGTTTCAATCAGGTTTGGCTTCAGAGAGATCTCTTTGTACCTCATCAGCATAATTTCTAGCTTGCTCCAAAACTTGCCTGTGCTCCTTGGACAGGAGGGTATTAGACAAGATCATAAGGGCATATATGTGGTGGGACTTGAAATTTAGGACCTAAGCCTCTTTTCTATCCATGAAAGATCTAACAAAGAGAAAGGTACCTGAACCCAGATTACACCATTGATCCCAGCCACCTTGAGAGGGACACAGAGAAAAGGGTAGAGCAGCAGCAGCCTGTGAACATGGGGCAGGAGAAGAGAAGGGCATAGGGGCCAAGGGGACAGTACTGTGGCAGCTTCATTAGAAAGAAAGGGGATGTGAGAGCTAAGAGGACTTGTGTGGGAGATCAAGAGTTGCAGAGAGGGCTTAGAAGAGAGGAGAAGGTCTGAACATATGATATCAATTTCCATTTTCCCAGTGCTCAGAATAGTTGAAAAGATCCCTAATAATATTGGGATCTAGAGTGCCTTTAAATGGCCATTCATAGTTGTTATCTAAAGGATATTGAGACCAGATCTTATTGCACAAATGGATAAGTTTTGGGGAGGGGGGTTAGGTCCAGGAAAAGAGACCCAGTAAGCCAGGAGGAAGCCTAGAGGATGAGAGGGAATGGATAAGGAGCCATAGTGAGATGTAGCAGGTGAGGATAGAGGTGGGGAGTCCCCCAGTCTCTAGTATCAACCAGTCCAGAGGATGGTTATGCTCAGGGGGTCAACATCCTTCTGGGTAAGCATTGGAGGCTCCTGGGCACCCAGCCAGGACTACATAGGGGCAGAAGCCATAGAGGGCAGAAGTCCACTAGATGTTCGTCATGGTTCTTTTCCATGCAGATATCAGAGAGCAAACAAATGCAGATGGGGTCCCAAATGTGGGGGACACATACCCTTCTATATGTCCACATCCTTAACTCTACTGCATTTAAAGTGAACTTTGCATTCGCAGTTTGGCCTTAGACCTTAGGCCAGGCTATGATATCTGCTTCCTCCTGTGATGAAAGTCCCACAACTAATAAGCAGCTGGGCATCCTGAAGGATGAACTCGGTCTCAATTCAAAGCCAAAATACCTCCACCAGACCATAAGACTCTTGCAACATTCCTTATATTTTCTTCATACTTGAAAAATAATGATTATTTTAAATATCAGAATTTATGATGCATGTACATATAATTCAGAACCATGTATTACATATTAAAACACAGACACAAACTCTTCATACATCTGAGTCATCTCAGGGCTCCCATTCCAAGATCCAGAGAATCAGAGTTCAGTTAACATCATTGGCAAACACCAGCTAGAATTTATATCAACCCCTCTTTAAACATAAAATTGATCCTGATATAATTTGGTTTCAAAAGAATTTATCAATTATAGATCAAGCTGCTCTAGAGGGATGAAATGGACCACCAAGTTCCATTTTCTAAACACAAATGAACACAGGCTATAGAGGCATGTAGCAGAAAACTTCTTTATTTGAGGCATGGAGTAAAAGGAGGTCAAAAAGGGACATGTAATTCTTGGCAGTACCATGAATCATTGGAGAATTGGAACTGGAGTTTAGACAAGGAAGAGGTGATGTACTTGGGCAGGTGAATGACAGGAATGCCCATGGTGACAAAGTTGTAAAATTCTGAAAGAAAATTGGTATAGGTGTCAGATAATGTTTAAGCAGATTCTACACAGTAACTTCCAAGGTGTTTTGTGAGCTGCAGAGCCAAAGCACCTACTTATATCAATATCTTCCATTAAGCCATTATCCAACTATCCTCTAAAAACACCCCATTTTAGACATGAGAAAAGACAGACTTCTAGATATCAATGGCTTCTCAGCAGCATGTATCAGAACTGAGAATTATCCACAGACAGAACTGTATGAAATTCCTCCTAGAAGCTCCTAGAAGTCTGGTTTGCTCCTGCTAGGGACTAAAAGTGTGGAGAAATATTTTTATTCCCCACTTTAAAGAGAGAACCTAGATAAGACACCCCAGGAGGTCCCTTTGTATTAAGAGACAAAATTGTTTGTCCTTTGATGTTATGGAAAGTCTTCAGAACCTAAGCTATGTCAACTCAGGTTCCTCAAAGAAGCAAATGCTTGAAGAATACAAGGTACAAGAAAGCACATCACAGGTCCCAGAATCTAAGTATGACTCAGGGAAAAAAAATATCTAAATGACTCAAAATAAACTGAAAGGTAACTCAAGCTTGTCAGTTGGAAAATTGAAAAAAAAAAATGGCACAAGGTGATTTTATTTGCCACATGGAAAAGAGCTTAACCAAAACAAAATTTTTTTTAATGCCAACACCCAGCGGATTGCGGCTGCATAGAAATAGCTACCATCAGAGATTTCTAGTGGCAATGGAACTTTAACAGCACTATGTGATGTAATCTGACTATAACTATAAAAATATTACATGTGCATATCCCTTTCCTCAGTATTCTTTTTCCCAGCCTGTCTTCAGAAGAAGAAGACTATTTATGGTATGGGCTGCCTTGTGTCCCCTTCCTAAAACTCATATGTTGTTGTTCTAGATAAGCAGTACCTCAGACTGTGACTCCATTTGAATATAGGTTTCTTAAAACCAGGATTAATGTTAATTTAATTAATTTATGTGAGATCTAATCCAGTTAAGTTTTTCTTCTTTTTTTTTTAATTTTTTTTATTGGTTGTTCAAAACATTATAAAGCTCTTGACATATCATATTTCATACATTAGATTAAAGTTGGTTATGAACTCCCAATTTTACCCCAAATACAGATTGCAGAATCACATCGGTTACACATCCACATTTTTACATAATGCCCTATTAGTAACTGTTGTATTCTGCTACCTTTCCTATCCTCTACCATCCCCCCTCCCTCCCCTCCCATCTTCTCTCTCTACCCCATCTACTGTAATTCATATCTCTCCTTGTTTATTTTCCCATTCCCCTCACAACCTCTTATATGTAATTTTGTATAACAATGAGGGTCTCCCTCCATTACCATACAATTTCCCTTTTCTCTCCCTTTCCATCCCACCTCATGTATCTGTTTAATGTTAATCTTTTCTTCCTGCTCTTCCTCCCTGCTCTGTTCTTAGTTGCTCTCATTATATCAAAGAAGACATTTGGTATTTGTTTTTTAGGGATTGGCTAGCTTCACTAAGCATAATCTGCTCTAGTGCCAAGTTTTTCTTCTTATAAGAAGTAGAAATAAAGATAAGAGAAGCACAGAAAAATGACACTCAAACATAGAGAAAGAGGAAAGCAATCTACATGCCAAAGATTGGGCCACAAAGAAATCATTCCACAAGCACTTTGATATATAGCCTCTAGAATTAGGAGCTATAAATTTTGTCCTTAAACCCCCATTTGTGGCTTTGTCTTATGACAGCCCATGATAGTGATGTAGCTCACTAGGGCACACATTCTTTATCTCTGAAGAATGGCTGAATAAAGTTGCAATTGAATTGCATCATTCTATCAGCATTTTGCCCAACTGCTGCAAGAAATGGCATTTGTTACTGGAATAGTATGAAAGCATGTGAGAACACAGCATGTTACCTGATGGGGCCATAGAGATTTGTTTCATGATATGGTACATTTACAAAAATATGTAGAAGAGTTTGTGTAACCATCACTCTTTTTTTTTTTTTTTAAATTCTTTCCTGGCATTGAAGTCTTATAAAAGTATTAAAATACAGTGGAGTTGACCGCTACATTGGCTACCTGGGACAGGTATCTAAAACAAAAATAATAGCAACAGTGAAGAAATATGCATTACCCATTTAAATTGAAAACCATGAAGAATATATTCTCTATTCTTTCTACAAGTATGTAATCTGGAGATTTTCACCTATTAGATTGCCAGAGGAGTAATAGAGTCCAGATTCCTTTGGGAATACAAATATAAGTCATTCAGAGGTAAAGGGTTAGGACAGAGTTTAGAGAAGTTCCCAAACTTGGTATCTGTCCTAGCCCCATTCTGGATATTTCAACTTCCTACTT
>NW_026693594.1:0-47767 GCF_021218885.2 Marmota monax
TTCCTTCTGAAGACTTGTCTTACTTAAAAACAGAGATATCATTATTAGTTGTGTTTTGTACTTGATCTTTCCCCATTGAGACAGATTTAATAAATAATCCCTGAATATATACTTGGAACTCTGCAGAGAGATTGTCTGACATGTGGGACAATCTTTAGTGCTGTCTATCCCAGCTGACTTCCATTGAAAACTTTTAGTCTCAGATCAGATATACATGAATGTGCACATAGACCTCCATCCAGTGATGACACCAGATTATTGAATGAGATCTTTGAATAAATATCTGAGTAGAAAAACTATTATCCAATATTTACATATCCATCCTGACAGCCATGTCCAGTGGTACAAATGTAACAGCTGTGTCACAATTTCAACATGGAATAACCTGTTCTAGTCATTCATTGCAGATTCTCAGGAATGTTTTATGCTACAAACTTGGAAAGTTTGGAATCATCAAGAAAACATTTTGCTCTTTAAAGCATCTCCCTTCACATGAACCAGACAAGGTACTACCTCTAGAATGTGTATGACTGGTTACCAGAGTTCTAGTTCTGTCAGGTTCTAATGCCAAGAAATTGAGGTCACCTCTTCAATTACTTGAACCTCTTCTGAAGTAAGACCATGCCAAAGTGCCTTTCAGCCCCTTGGGATTTGTATTTTCAAAGTGGCCATACAACTAAAAACACTATACTGATTTAATGCAATTCCTATTAAAGTTTCAATGATGTTCTTTGTAGAAATAAAAAAAAATCAGTCATGAAACTTATTTGGAAAAATTAGAGGCCCTGAAGAGTCAAAGCAAGTGACAAAAGTCAATAAGGAAGCATCACAATACTAGACCTTAAATTATACTATAGAGCTATAGTAATAAAAATGGCATGGTATTGGTACAACAATAGACATGGTGACCAGTGAAACAGAATAGAAGAATAAAAATTAAAAAAACAACACAAGGCCAAGGATTGGCCTCCCATGCCACTGCCCTTCTCCATGATTAGAGTTTCTGCTCCCAGATGCAGTCACCCTGACCTTATGTGTAAAGTTTATCTTCATGTTTTCAGTACATAATGTGCTGAAACACTTACCAGGGTTTGATAGGACAATATGGTGATGTGTGTTTAGCACTAACATATTGCAAAGCGCGCCACTGCTCCTATCACCTTCTTCATGCATTTCTTTTCAATATATAAAAATACTTTCCATGCCACAAAAGGGATGCTACCATGAGTTCCATTGATACATACCACAAATTTCTTAGAAAAGGAGCCACCTTGGTTTGGAGATAAAATATTGTTAGTCTGAAATCAATCTGATCCCACACAACTGAGCTTAAAAACAAGCCTTAAAGGATTAAATGAATTTGAAAAAAAATTAACTCCAGCAAGCCAATCAGAATCACTTTAAATTTCTCAGCACAAACTCTAAAAAGCAGGAAAATTGCAATGATGTATTTTAAGAACTGAAAGAAAATAACTGTCTACAAAATTTGAGATATCCAGCAAAGATATACTTTAATATCAATGCAGAAATAAAATCCTTCCATGATGAGCAGAAACTAAAAGAATATATGACTACTAAAGTGGCAATACAGAAGACAGTCAAAGAAAAACTTCAAATAGCCCAGAAAAAAAAAAAAAAAAACTGAGATCACAAATAAACAAATCCCATTTGAAGGTTAGCTAAACAAATGATGACAAGCAAAACCAAGTTAAACATTAGAAATAAATAAAAATAGTAGAAAGTAATATATAATAAACCACTCACTATAAACCTCTCACATTAAAAGACAAAGGCTGGCAGAATGGATTTAAAATGAACCAACAATATGTTGTTTGCAAAAACAATGCACACTATAGGCAGACAGTCACAGGCTGAAATTAAATAATATAAATTGATGTACTGTATGAATGAAGGCCCAAAAGAGATAGGAGTAGCCACTCTAATATCTGACAAAGCAGACTTCAACCCCCAAATAATAAGAGACAAAGGTTAATTCACACTGGTAAAGGGAACAATA
The DNA here is from genome assembly GCF_021218885.2 of Marmota monax. Taxonomy (NCBI): domain Eukaryota; kingdom Metazoa; phylum Chordata; class Mammalia; order Rodentia; family Sciuridae; genus Marmota; species Marmota monax. The sequence goes on from NW_026693594.1 coordinate 2,018, forward strand.
CAATAAGCAGATATAAAAATTAGAAATGTTTATACTTCAAATGTGGGTTCAACAAATTACATAAAAGAGAAACTACACAGATAGAAGTCTCAGATAGACCCCACTACAATAAATTCAAGATTTCAATGCACCTCTCTCACCATTAGGTAGGTCATCTTGACATAAACTTGGTAAAGACTCTTTGGACATGAAATATATCATAAATCCAATGGACTTAACAGAAATCTATAGAATATTTCCTTCAAAAATACCTGAATGCACTTTCTTTTCAGTGGCTCCTGGAACCTTCTCCAAAATAGAACATAGTTTAGACAATAAACTCACTCTTAGGAAATACAAAAACTGATATAATTCCTTGCATTTTTTAGATTACAATGGAATGAAATTAAAAATCAATGCAATAAAATCATACAAAAACTATATAAACAAGTGGATTGAATTTTTTTTTCCTCAGGATTCCTCCCTTTTCCATTCAGGCAAAGCTCTTCTTGTGACCCCTGCCTTCCAGAAGTTTTCCATCAACCTCTTATTCTTGCAAGGTGAGGCTTATTCCAAGTTACATAGAGTTAGCCAGAAGCAGACAAGAGAGTTTAAACTTACAGTTTTGGGCCACTCTGCCTGAAATTCAGGTGAATTTTACATTTTCAAATTTATTTTCTTTCTGGCCTGCTCCCAGCTTCACTCCAAAACATTAACAGAAATCACTTGAAGATCTATAAGCACCCAGTGACATAAATCTCATCCCCTGAGCTGGTCTGTCTTCCACACTGACCTGGGCTCCCACAAATAACAAATGCACTATAATATCAACAATGGATTCTATGACATACTAGACAAACTTGTATTGCAAAGTCTGAATAATGTATGGTATTAGGTTCACAGATATTTTCAGGTAAATTGGAACTGCCAGTATTTATTCCCTCACCATAGGCTCCTTCAAGAAACTGGTGTGACAAATAATAAACTTTTCTTAAAGGAAACCACTTATGGTAGTACTTCTTAATGTCCTCATTCTGCACTAGAATACAGGACAACTTGTGTGTTTCATAGCATATAAGATTCCAGGGGAAGATGGCCGCTGCGTACGGGGGTTGCTGAAGTGCTGAGCGTGGTGCTCAAAGCAGCGGCTTTAATAGAGATTTCGCACAGTCTGTTAAAGCTCCTTTCACCGTTAATCGGTAGTGGACCACTTTGCCAAGGAGCAGGAAGAACAAAGAAATCGAAAAAGAGACGCTTGGCTGCTCAGAGCCGCGGGCGCTTTGCTCCCATCTGCTTCCTCTTTCGCTTCGCTCCGGGCGGAGAAGCTGAATGTGCAATCAGCAGTGGATTGTAAGTACCCGAGGCAAAGAAAGCTCAGTGCGCCCCGCCTTTTTTTTTTTTTTTTTTTTTTGAATATTTTTTATACAGGGAGAGTTTGTGGATTGGGATTGCTGGCGGGGCTGTGGTTTCTGTGCCGAAAATCCACTCCGCGGGAGCCGCCATTTGCTTTCTGCTTGCTGTCTTGATGGCTCTGTATACACTGTCCAGCAGCCGCACCTAGAGGTTGCAGCTGGGCTGCGTGCCGAGCCCTGTCCTCCAAAGGCTGGACTGCAGCCTCGAGCGTCTCTGTGGCCTGTTCGCCGCTGCACCTTCGGGCAGAGCCTGCTCTGGGGTCGTTCTGCACCCCCCTGCCAGGGGAGTGCTCCGGAGGAGGGGGACGGAGAGCCGCGGCGGCAGCCGCTTGGGCCCCTGGGGCCTGGCACCGGGCTGAAGAGCTGCGGAGGCCAGGGCGGCTCTGCTACGGTCGCAGACAAGCGCGGACGCTTGCCAGGGCGGCTCTGCTACGGTCGCAGACAAGCGCGGACGCTTGTCAGCGCAGCCCAGAGTTTCATTTCTAGAAATCTGGACTGGAAACAGAAGCAGCAGTTTGTATAATCCCAAGAACTTGCTTATACCAGGAAGCTGTAAGGGCAACATGAATATTACTGAGGAGATGTAACATGGTGGCAGGTGCAGAGAGATCAAGTCTCTGACATCTTCAACTGTGAGGGCATAGGGAGCCGTAAACTGTCTAAATGCTGTTTGCTCAGGATCACTAGGCAATGCTGAGCTGACGTGGATCTGGGGTGTACAGGCTGGGCCCCTCAGAACACACACACAGAGCCCGAATCGGAGGCAATTAAGCTCCGGTTCGCCTGCTTCATGTGACTCAGCACTAACGATCCCGCTGAAATAATTGGCCGGCCCTTAGGAACTTACAGAGGTAAAAGCCAACCGAGCCTTCATAGGCAGTGGCCACAGGACTGAAACGGGGATTGGGAGAGACAGTCAGGACCCACCCGTTGCATTGGTCATCCGGCAAAGGGAACAAACGGTCACCATTTGCATGGGATACCACCATGGCAGAGAAATGGCGTCATGGGCGGAAGAGATAACTGCAGTGAAACCAGCGCGATAGGTGTGTAATCCCCTAGCCATCTCTCTCCACACAGCGGGGGAAACCTTAAGGGCCACTCCCAGCTCTCCTGTGAACGCAATAACCAGACCGAGGGAACCAGGAGTGGCGCACGACTCGCGGCGCGGAACTCCCGGCTACCGCTCCCACCAGTGCTGACAACTGAGGTCTCTTGCACCAGCTACCGGGGGCGTGGCTACAGGAGGGCAAGCAAATTCGCTGGGGGATCTCAGCCCCAAGCTCTACAAACTTAGGGTCTGAGGGAGGCAAACAGGGAGAGTGAGCCCAGGTGTTCATGAAAACAGGGCTCCCAGGAGCAGCAGACCTGGCGTGTAGACAGTATTGTGGTGAGCGCCACAGGTGAGCACGGCCTGGCTTGAGGAAACACAAGACAAGGCCCTAGACACTCAGGATTGGAGACCCGCCCAGTCTAGGAGAAAGAGCTGCTGCACAGTGAATGGTTCCCACCTATTGACAGGAGAAGCTTGGCCCAGTGGGCACAGCTCCACCTACTGGAAGAGAAGTTAATAGAACTCTAGGACAGCATTTATTATTATTATTATTATCATTTTTTTTCTTTTCTTTTTCTTTTTTTTTCTTTCTTCTTTTTCTTTCATTTTCAATTTTTATTTGTTGTTGTTATTTAATTTTTTTTCAATGTTTCTATTTTTTTTAATTTTTTTAATTTTATTAGTATTTTTTTTTAATTTTAATTTTCATTTTTTATTATCACTATTATTTTTGTTAAAATTTTTTTTTCCGTCTTTTCTTTCTTTCTTTATTATCTAATCTTTGTTATTCTTGTTTCTTTTGTCTTTTCATTTCTTTTCAATCTTCTTATTCCCCCTTCCTTGAATTCTACCTGCCTACTCTCATTCTCTTTAGTGACTTCTTCCCTTCCCTTCTAATATCTTTCCTCCCAAGCATCAAATAAATCTATAAGAGTAAACAGTAACTCAGCAGTCAAACAGAACAAGAAGTAACATGAGCAGCATAAAAAAGCAAGGAAGAAAAGGGGTACAAACAATGAAGGACAGCATAAATATTCAGGAGGACCTAGAGTCAGCAGAAAAATGGTCATATAAAGATCTCAAGGAATACCTTAGACAGATGGAATGGAACCTTAAAGAAGATACGAGACAGCAAATCCAAACAGTGAAAGAACACTTTGAAAATGAATTACATAGACAGATAAAAGAAGAAGTTAAGCATCTTTATCAGGAGATTGAGATTATAAAAAAAAAACCAAACAATAATTCTAGAAATGAAGGAAACGATAAACCAAATTAAAAACTCAATTGAGAGTATCACTAACAGAGTGGAGCAAGTAGAAGCCAGAACATCAGATAATGAAGACAAAATATATCATCTTGAAAAGAGCCTAGCCAACTCAGAAAGGCTGGTTAAAAACCACGAGAAAAACATCCAAGAGATATGGGATAACATAAAGAAACCAAACCTACGAGTCATCGGGATAGAAGAAGGTACAGAGATTCAAACCAAGGGAATGAGTAACCTGCTGAAAGAAATAATTACAGAAAACTTTCCAGAAATAAAAAAGGAAACGGATATACAAATTGTAGATGCATACAGGACACCGAGCACACAAAATCACAGTAGACCAACGCCAAGACACATTGTTATGAAGATATCCAATATACAGAACAAAGAGAAAATACTAAAAGCTACAAGAGAAAGGAGGCAGATTACATTCAGGGGTAAACCAATAAGGTTAACAACGGATTTTTCATCACAGACGCTGAAAGCGAGAAGATCCTGGAACAACGTATTTCAAACACTGAAAGACAATGGATGCCAACCAAGAATTCTGTATCCAGCAAAATTAAGCTTCAGGTACGATAACGAAATAAAAATCTTTCATGATAAACAAAAGCTAAAAGAATTTGCAGCCAGAAAACCAGCATTGCAAAGCATCTTGAGCAAAACACTACACGAGGAAGAAATGAAAAACAATAACCAAAACCATCAGTGGGAAGTGCCTCTATAAAGACAGAGGGCGGGGGGAAAGCTAACCATGGAGAAACAAACTAAATTAAAAAAAAAAAAAAAAAGAAGATAAATAATCAAACATGGCTGGAAGTACAAACCATATATCAATAGTAACTCTAAACATTAATGGCTTAAACTCTCCAATAAAGCGACATAGGCTGGTAACATGGATTAAAAAAACAAATCCAACAATATGCTGCCTCCAGGAGACACATCTGATTGGAAAAGACATACACAGGCTGAAGGTGAAAGGTTGGGAAAAAATATACCATGCACACGGTCCTCGTAAGCAAGCAGGGGTGGCCATCCTCATATCGAATAAAATTGACTTCAAGACTAAATTAATCAAAAGGGATAAGGAAGGACATTATATACTGTTAAAAGGAACCATTTACCAGCAAGACATAACAATTATCAATATTTATGCACCAAATAATGGTGCTGCGACGTTCATAAAACAAATTCTCCTCAAGTTCAAGAATCAAATAGACCACAACACAATAATTATGGGTGACTTCAACACACCTCTCTCACAATTGGACAGATCCTCCAAACAAAAGCTGAATAAAGAAACTATAGAACTCAATATCACAATCAACAACCTAGACTTAACTGACATATATAGAATATATCAACCATCATCAAGTGGATATACTTTTTTCTCAGCAGCACATGGATCCTCCTCAAAAATAGACCATATATTATGCCATAGGGCAACCCTCAGTAAATATACAGGGGTGGAGATAATACCATGCATTTTATCTGATCATAATGGAATGAAACTGGAAATCAATGATAAAAGACGGAAGGAAAAATCCTACATCACATGGAAAATGAACAATATGTTACTGAATGATCAATGGGTTACAGAAGACATAAAGGAAGAAATCAAAAAATTCTTAGAGATAAATGAAAATACAGACACAACATATCGGAATCTATGGGACACAATGAAAGCAGTTTTAAGAGGGAAATTCATCGCTTGGAGGTCATTCCTCAAAAAAAGGAAAAACCAACAAATAAATGAGCTCACACTTCATCTCAAAGCCCTAGAAAAGGAAGAGCAAAACAACAGCAAATGTAGCAGAAGGCAAGAAATAATTAAAATCAGAGCGGAAATCAATGAAATTGAAACAAAAGAAACTATTGAAAAAATTAACAAAACTAAAAGTTGGTTCTTTGAAAAAATAAATAAGATCGACAGACCCTTAGCCATGCTAACGAAGAGAAGAAGAGAGAGAACTCAAATCACTAACATACGGGATGAAAAAGGCAATATCACAACAGACACTACAGAAATACAGAAGACAATTAGAAATTATTTTGAAAACCTATATTCCAATAAAATAGAAGATAGTGAAGACATTGATAAATTCCTTAAGTCATATGATTTGCCCAGACTGAGTCAGGAGGATACTCACAACTTAAACAGACCAATAACAATAGATGAAATAGAAGAAGCAATCAAAAGACTTCCAACCAAGAAAAGCCCAGGACCGGATGGGTATACAGCGGAGTTTTACAAAACCTTTAAGGAAGAATTAATACCAATACTTTTCAAGTTATTTCAGGAAATAGAAAAAGAAGGAGCTCTGCCAAATTCATTCTATGAGGCCAACATCACCCTGATTCCGAAACCAGACAAAGACACCTCAAAGAAAGAAAACTACAGACCAATATCTCTGATGAACATAGATGCAAAAATCCTCAATAAAATTCTGGCGAACCGGATACAAAGGCACATCAAAAAAATTGTGCACCATGATCAAGTTGGATTCATCCCTGGGATGCAAGGATGGTTCAATATACGGAAATCAATAAATGTTATTCACCACATCAATAGACTTAAAAATAAGAACCATATGATCATCTCAATAGACGCAGAAAAAGCATTCGACAAAGTACAGCATCCCTTTATGTTCAAAACATTAGAAAAACTAGGGATAACAGGAACTTACCTCGACATTGTAAAAGCTATCTATGCTAAGCCTCAGGCTAGCATCATTCTCAATGGAGAAAAATTGAAGGCATTCCCCCTAAAATCTGGAACAAGACAGGGATGCCCTCTATCACCACTTCTATTCAATATAGTTCTCGAAACACTGGCCAGAGCAATTAGACAGACGAAAGAAATTAAAGGCATAAAAATAGGAAAGGAAGAACTTAAATTATCACTATTTGCAGATGACATGATTCTATACCTAGAAGACCCAAAAGGGTCTACAAAAAAACTACTAGAACTAATAAATGAATTCAGCAAAGTGGCAGGATATAAAATCAACACGCATAAATCAAAGGCATTTCTGTATATCAGCGACAAAACTTCTGAAACGGAAATGAGGAAAAACACTCCATTCACAATATCCTCAAAAAAAATAAAATACTTGGGAATCAACCTAACAAGAGAGGTGAAAGATTTATATAATGAAAACTACAAAACCCTAAAAAGAGAAGTAGAAGAAGATCTTAGAAGATGGAAAAATATACCCTGTTCATGGATAGGCAGAACTAACATCATCAAAATGGCGATATTACCAAAAGTTCTCTATAGGTTTAATGCAATGCCAATCAAAATCCCAACGGCATTTCTTGTAGAAATGGATAAAGCAATCATGAAATTCATATGGAAAAATAAAAGACCCAGAATAGCAAAAGCAATTCTAAGCAGGAAGTGTGAATCAGGCGGTATAGCGATACCAGACTTAAAACTATATTACAGAGCAATAGTAACAAAAACAGCATGGTACTGGTACCAAAACAGGAGGGTGGACCAATGGTACAGAATAGAGGACACAGAGACTAATCCACAAAGCTACAACTATCTTATATTTGATAAAGGAGCTAAAAGCATGCAATGGAGGGAGGATAGCATCTTCAACAAATGGTGCTGGGAAAACTGGAAATCCATATGCAACAAAATGAAATTGAATCCCCTCCTCTCGCCATGCACAAAAGTTAACTCAAAGTGGATCAAGGAGCTAGATATCAAATCAGAGACTCTGCGTCTGATAGAAGAAAAAGTTGGCTCCGATCTACATATTGTAGGGTCGGGCTCCAAATTCCTTAATAGGACACCCATAGCACAAAAGTTGATAACAAAAATCAACAAATGGGACTTACTTAAACTGAAAAGTTTTCTCTCAGCAAGAGAAACAATAAAAGAGGTAAATAGGGAGCCTACATCATGGGAACAAATTTTTACTCCTCACACTTCAGATAGAGCCCTAATATCCAGAGTATACAAAGAACTCAAAAAATTAAACAATAAGAAAACAAATAACCCAATCAACAAATGGGCCAAAGACCTGAACAGACACTTCTCAGAGGAGGACATACAATCAATCAACAAGTACATGAAAAAATGCTCACCATCTCTAGCAGTCAGAGAAATGCAAATCAAAACCACCCTAAGATACCATCTCACTCCAGTAAGATTGGCAGCCATTATGAAGTCAAACAACAACAAGTGCTGGAGAGGATGTGGGGAAAAGGGTACTCTTGTACATTGCTGGTGGGACTGCAAACTGGTGCGGCCAATCTGGAAAACAGTATGGAGACTCCTGGGAAAGCTGGGAATGGAACCACCATTTGACCCAGCTATTGCCCTTCTTGGACTTTTCCCTGAAGACCTTAAAAGAGCGTACTACAGGGATACTGCTACATCGATGTTCATAGCAGCACAATTCACAATTGCTAGACTGTGGAACCAACCCAGATGCCCTTCAATAGATGAATGGATAAAAAAAATGTGGCATTTATACACCATGGAGTATTACGCAGCACTAAAAAATGACAAAATCATAGAATTTGCAGGGAAATGGATGGCACTAGAGCAGATTATGCTTAGTGAAGCTAGCCAATCCCTAAAAAACAAATACCAAATGTCTTCTTTGATATAAGGAGAGCAACTAAGAACAGAGCAGGGAGGAAGAGCAGGAAGAAAAGATTAACATTAAACAGATACATGAGGTGGGATGGAAAGGGAGAGAAAAGGGAAATTGCATGGTAATGGAGGGAGACCCTCATTGTTATACAAAATTACATATAAGAGGTTGTGAGGGGAATGGGAAAATAAACAAGGAGAGATATGAATTACAGTGGATGGGGTAGAGAGAGAAGATGGGAGGGGAGGGAGGGGGGATGGTAGAGGATAGGAAAGGTAGCAGAATACAACAGTTACTAATAGTGCATTATGTAAAAATGTGGATGTGTAACCGATGTGATTCTGCAATCTGTATTTGGGGTAAAATTGGGAGTTCATAACCTACTTGAATCTAATGTATGAAATATGATATGTGAAGAGCTTTATAATGTTTTGAACAACCAATAAAAAAAAATTAAAAAAAAAAAATAACAAAAAAAAAAGAAAACTTAAGTTACAGTTCTCAGACATTGATATCACTGCTTAAAGTAAGTAGATTACAGAGGTTCAAAGTCTAAATAGAGTATTAACTCTTCTAGGAGAATTTGTTATAAAGGCTATATGTTAATCATCCCAGCTGATAGAAATTCACCACTTAGAGCCCTGAGGAAAGAAATATATTATTGTCTCCTATATTATTAGTATTGACACTTGGTTCCAATAAGTGTTCAATAAGTTGTTAACATTATCTGAAACTCTCACATGGAATTGTAAACATATTTGCTGCCCGCCTGACACAGCACAGAATGCTTTCTCAGAATACCTGAGAGAATACTGTTTGACCAATTTATGAAAACTATCCCTCATAAATAATGTGTTTGTCTGAGAAAAAGAGAACCTGCCATGTTTGAAATGTACATCAGATGGAAATGCAAACATATCAAGTCTCTTTGGAGAACAACTTGATAGCATATTCTAAAGACAACAAATGTATACTCAATCTCAGAAATTTTATATGTTGAGACTTTATATTGAAGAAATGATAAAAATCAAAAAAGTTGTAATCAGAGAGGTTCACTTTTGTTTATAATAGAGAAAGTAGATAATTTGAAATTCTAAGCTAAAGGAATAGATTTATAACTGGTTTTAGATTCATTCTATGGAAGTTTACTGTTATAAAAGTACTACTGAAAAATTATACAATAATATGAAAATTACTAGTAAATGAGACATTTAAGATACAACAACTTTAGAATAAATAGCATTCCCACATTAACTTAGATGTTACTTAAGTCTATTTTTATTCATCTTTATATTCGTAATAGAGTGAGCAAACATCCTAAGTTTACCAGGGACTGATAGATTTGCTAGGATATGAGTCTTCCTTCGATAAATGTTGAAAGTCTCAGGAAAACTAGGGCAATCGATTATTTTACTTTGTAGAAATTTGATGAACATAATTAATAAATCAAGTCAAAGATGTATACATACAGTTTCAAGTATCATACGTGTTTTTATTTTATAGAAAAGTGCACAAGAGTAAGGCATGCAAAATTTTAACAATGACTGTGTTAAAAAATAAGGAGAATTTTTCATCTCTTTTCTACTGTTCTATATATTGAATTTTTTTTTCCCAAGATAGCAATAGTTAGCCTTCTTTGCTGAGGCTCCCCGGGGGAAGGCAGGCTATGTTTTTATTGTATAACCAAGGTCATGAACACTCTGATTAAGCACATGTACTCAAGGTCATAAACATTTACTGCTGAGCATGCACTCTTATGTAACCTGTTGGTAATCTGTTGCCTTTGTCTGATCTGCATATATTTAAAAAAGGGCTATTGAATGACTCAGGGGACTGAGGGATAGGGGTAAAGACCAGGCTGCTGCCACCTTCAAATAAAGGATGTCTACTATTCCAAAAAAAAAAAAAAAAAAAAAAAGATTCCAGGGATATGTTTATTGCATTCAGCTACACTGTCTCTTTTTCTTTCCACAATGAAATTTCCTTTTCTTAATATATATATATATATATATATATATATATATATATATATATATATATATATATATATATATATTTGTAGTTGTATATGGACAGATGGACAGCAGGCTTTTATTTTATTTGTTTATTTTTATGTGTTGCTGAAGATCAAATCTAGTCCCTCACATATGCTAGGCAAGCACTGTGTCACTGATCTACAGCCCCAGCCCCTCCACAATAAAATTTCTATTTTTTTTTTCATATTAAGGGTCGAACCCAGATGCTCTTAACCACTAAGCCACATCCCCAGCCATTTTTTTATATTTGATTTAGTGACAGGGTCTCACTGAGTTACTAAGAGCCTTGCTAAGTTGCTGAGCTGGATTTGAATTTGTGATCCTTCTGCCTTAGCCTCCAAAGCTGCTAGGATTACAAGCATGTACCACCACACCCAGCTGGAGTTTCTATTTTGATAATTAATAAGTGTCTTGGCAATTTAAACATTTCTTACCCAGATTTCTGTGAGTTTCCCAAATCATACAAAATCACCAGGGTAAATTCTGTTGCAGAGTAGCCTGGCAGCCTGAAACTTTCCATTTTAAGAACATATAGTTCACTAAGATTTAGCAGGAAGAATTTGAAGATGCAGTCCCCTATATTTTCATAGAAATGGGAGGCAGAAATTGACAGTGGGGAAAGTAGCAGGTATCCATTTTAGACTTTGAAGATAATCACTGTGCTCTGCTGCTACAGTTTATATTCAAACTAACATAGTTTATTTCCCTTTCTCTTCTCCCTCCCCTATCTCTAATCTTGGGCAAAGCAAGATTATTCTTTTTCTCATCATAGGCTGAGTTAAGCACACATGGCATAGGAATGAAGTAATTAAGATGTCAGGGAAGGCACCAGAAACCATACGAAACAGCTCCCTCAATACTACAAGTAAATCATGACCCCTGACTGGGCACACCTGGAATTTAGACATCAATAATCTCTTGAAAACTTGTCTGATCTCCTTGGCTGTCAGAATCACAGCCTCTGAGACATGAGTCCCCTTTCTTCTTTTCAAGGAAAGCAATCATAGTTCTTTTTCCTTTTCTCAAAGTTGTGTTCTCATTATTGGATTGGCATTAGGGACAAAGACTGAGATGTTGGTAACAGGGTCCCATGTCACCACATGCTCTGGCTCCCCCTACTTCAACATAATTGCATTGAAAATACCCTTTCTTGGACAGATTTAGATTTAATGATCTCTCTGGGGAACCCAGAGCCACATGACAGTCTTCACCTGCACCAACAACAGAGGGCAATTGATAAATCTGACATAAATATATCACAAAGAAGTAATAAAACTCCAGTATTAAAATAATCAGTTGTACTGTGCCTGAAATAACTCCACACAGAAACGGGGAGGAGAATTTTCCAGGGGGAGAGCTGCTTTTCTCCGTGGAGGGGTGATGTGACTCTCAGGTAAATATGATTCAAAGTGCACAGGCTCAGAGCTTTTCTCCATCCAGGCTTTTCATCCAGAATCCCAAATTTCTCACAGCTTTTCTGGCCCACTATTTGGGTATTGAAAACACCCTCATTAAGCTTAAAAAGGGACTAAATAAATTGGTCAATCTGTGGATGAATGTCCCCAATAAGAGAATGTGTCTTCTTCAAGTGCTGAATAAATAAGGAAAGGTCAAGTAAGTTTTACCCAAGGAGCAGAGGACAATCCAAATAAAAATTTGTCATTTGTAGGCAGTCTGAGGCCATTCATAATAGGAGTAGGGAGAAATAAATGCCTGGATATAACTATATTCCAGGGAGTTGGTTTCCTTGGTCATGGGAAATTTTCAAGATTTTGAGTTAATTTGTGTAGATAGAGTCCTAGACTTCTACAATGTTTAGGGTTCATCTGCCTCAATGATGAGGCAATGGAAATCCTCTTTCCTGATCCCAGGTTTGTGATATGATATGTAGTATAAATTTGCAAATCCCTATACCATGTCTCATGTCCAAAATGAACACAATACTACTTCTTGGACAATTCTGGGTGACTGGAATTAACCTCCCTTGTGAAACTTAGAAAAATTAGGAGGAGATCATATGTTCAAATCACAGAAGCTGAATGCTGAGGCAAGTGCCTTGCCATGTGGCTAATGCTAGGGGCAGAGGGGCAATCCATACTTCATGGTTTATCCCATCAGTAGGAAATAGAGAGGCAAAGGTCCTGGTATATGCTACCTGAGGCTCTTCATGACACAAACAAGGAGTACAATATTACTGAAAGAAATTTTCTCTCAGGTTATGAATATGTCTGGACCCATGTTGAATCTGGGAGCGGAATTGTGCATGCCTGAATACCTGCCCCAGATCCAGAAAAACATCAGAAACATCTTGGGCACTTTGTTGCCACACAAAAGCCTTCTATGAATCTCCTTCTAGCTAGAGTAATGAGAATGATTTACCACAGCTAGTGAGGCAGCTAGGACACCAAAGGCTATGGCCTGGTCTTGATGCGAGGCAAATTGAGGGGAAGCTAGTTTAAACATTTCTAAAATGAAGCAGAGGACACTCAGGATGAAAATTTGTATAATTCATGAAGTCTAAGGGTCTTCCTGGCATCACAGTGATCAATACATTTCAGTAAGGAGGAAATACCTTCTGGTTTGGGGCAAGAATTGTCCCCAGGATGGGCTAGGATATACATTTCACATTCTCATCTGGAACTGTTGGAAGACAAAGAAAAGCCTGAGGTAAAGTTTAACCATAAAGGAGAGGGCAATCACAATGTAAATTTTCCAATTATAGCCTTATGCCATTCCTGATAAGGGTGGGGAACAAGGCTGCGAATGTAGATCAGTGTTAGAGCACTTGACTGTTTGCATGAGGTTATGGGTTTGATTCTAAGCATCACAATAAAAAAGAAACAAAAAGAACTAAGGGAAGAAATTTGTGGAAAAACCAATACTATATATCTCAGGCAGTGGGTTTGCCTTGTCCATAGTCATTTTTCAGGATTTCCAGAGTACATACATGGATACATGCACAAAGACCATGCCCATCCATGGTCTTAGTCCTTTTCATTCCTTAGGGTTCATGAGACCCCACATTGGGTCATGTGGATTATCCTTGGCTGGATAGATTGAGGAATAGATGGATTGTTCAGAGCTGGCTGGTAGGGCCCTAATGAAACTATGTCTGTGGGAACTTCTGGGGTAGGTAGAGTAAGCAGAAGTAAAGTTTTAACCCATCATTGGGGAGGCTAACAAAATAAAAGTGCCAGTGTCAGAAACCCTTTTTTTCATCTTTTTCAACACTGTGATCAAAAGACCTGAGAAGAACAACATAACGTACAAAAAGTTTACTTGGAGCCAATGAATTCAGACTTAGTCATGGTTGATTTCAAGGCTCTGGGCTCTAGGTGAGGCAGAATATTATGGTAGAATCTAATGGTGGAGGAAAGCAGCTCAGGACATGTCCACCAGGAAGAAGAAAAAGAGATTTTCTCATCAGAAACAAAATATAAATCCCATAGTCATGCCCCCAGTGACCTACCTTTTCCAGCCAGTCTATATTCTTACAGTTAACACCCAGTTGATACATAAGTGTATTTAAGTACTTATTTGGTTACATTTGACAATTCCCAGGTTGTCTCACACATGAGCTTTTGGGGGACACCCAACATCTAAACCATAACATGCTTCCCTTGGTCCCCAACACCTCATCCCCATCTCACAATGCAAAATATATTTAGTTCATTTCCAAGAGTCTCCATGATCTTACCATCTCAAGAATTACCAAAATGTACAGTCCAAAGTCTCCTGAAACAAGGCAAACTCTCAGCTCCATAAAAAAGGCAAATTGCATATATCCAATATATAATGACACAGAGTAAATATTTCAGTGTCACAAAGGAGACTTCTTTCTATAGAGAAGGATGGGACCAGAACAACACTAAAATCCAGCTGGGCGAGCAAGTCTGTATCTCCATATCCAGCATCTGGGGCACATGTAATTGTGATGTTTCCTCCAAAGTGCTCCTATAGCTCCACTCCTATGTCCTTGCTGGTAGCAGCCAACATGACCTCAGTCTAGTCTTGTTTCTGCTCAATTACTGTAGCTTTCCTAGGAAGATGTCCCTCTTTACTGGCATATTTTAATCTCAGGTTTCTCTGCTTGAATCTTGGCTTCCTTTGTATATCTTCCTTTTCATAACTTCAGGCATCACCATATCAGGACAGCCAATCAGAACAATGACTCTTTCATTTTGCTTGGCCTCCAAAGCCTTCTTTTGAAATCTCATTGCCTGCCTCCATGATTCCCAAACCACAGGCCCATGCATTCCCTTAGAACCATCACTATGTGGTTGACACCAAATTCTATCACCATTTTGAGCAATAGACACGCCTTCTGAGATCCCTGTGGCAGCTCTTGCTGAGTGCCTGGACAGCTGAGTATGGTGAAAAAACTTCTTAACCTGCCTCCATATGCAAGCAGGGTGTCTCTATTACCTCTTCTTAAAGAAATTTTTACCTTTACAACCTTAAGCCTGAGATGGGTGTTGTCTTAGTAATTTCTGAGAAGCCCTCAAGTCACATCTTCCATTATTCCTGGGTAAAATACTTAACATTTCTTTAGAGACTAAAGTGTTTCTTTAATAACCCAAATTTAGTCAAACTTTTATGGCCAAACTCCAATTTTTTCAAATATTTCTGCTCTGCTTTCTGCTCCTGATTAACACAGTAAACTTGATTAAAAGTGGCCAGCGATAACCATACCACCATATAAATGCTGTCCAGATTTGAAATTACATCCATCAGATTAATTAGTACATCACTTTTAAATTTAGCCTGGCAAAAAGATTCAGCAAAGAAGCAAAACATAGCCAACTTCTTAACCAGAAATGACATGAATGGCCCTTAGTCCAATTTCCAATTGACTCCTCTTCCTCTGAAACCTTGTGAACTCAGTCTTTATTGTTCATCATTCTATTGGCATTTCAGTTTTGGAGCTCCCACCACAATCACCCGTTAAGATCTACTTACAACATTCTGAAACTTTTCCAGCTCGCATATCTCTAAAGTTTTCAAAATTCTTCCCAACACAAACCATCTCTAAAGGCTTTTGAACACATGATCAGGTTCTTCACAGACATAATCTTATTTCTCAGTAAAAATTTCCACTTTAGTCAGTGTTTTCAATGTTGTAACCAAAATATCTGACAAGAACAATGTAGAGGACAAGTTTATTTGGGGGTTCATGCTTTCAGTTGTCTCAGTCCATAGATGGCTGACTCAATAATTCTGGGGCTCCAGGAGAGGCAGAATATCATGGTGGAATCCCATGTCAGAGGAAATCTTCTCAGGCCATGATCACCAGAAAACAGAGAGAGGTCTGTGCAGGAGACAAAATGTAAACCCTAAGACACACTTTCCAATGACCCACATTTTCTAGCCACGTCCTATGTTCCTACAGTCACCGCCCAATCAATTCATATTAGTGGATTAATCCATAATTGTGTTAAAGCTCTAATAATCTAATCATCTAACCTCTGAATATTCTTGAATAGATTAAATGTCCTGAGTAAACTGTATGACCTAGCAGCCATGATGACCTGAATAGCCTCTATGACCTGCATAGGCTTTACAGTCTGAAAAGACTCTGCCCTGCTTAGCCCTTATGATCTGTGTACTCTCTATGACAGGCAAATCATCTGTTATTTTCACAGCCTCTATGACCTGAAACATTTCTATGGCTTGGGTAGTCTAAATGACCTAAGAGTTTATAAGGTTTTTGTAGGCTCTAGACCCTGAGTAGCCTCTATGGTCTGTCTGTTCTGCTTCCAAGAACCACCTTCATGACTTGGAGATCCTAAACAATATAGTAGCCACTATGACTTAACAGCCACTATGATTTGCATTGCCTCTATGACTGAGTAGCCTCTATGAACTGTTAATCCTTCGTGACCTGCATAGCCTTTATGGCCTGAGTAGATTTAATGTTCTGAGAGTCTTTGACCTGTTTAGCTATTATCCAAGTAGGCTCTATATCTTGAGTAGATTCTATAGCCTGTGTTATATCTATGATCTGCATCACCTCTATGACTTGCTTAGTTTCTGTGACCTACAAAGCCTCTGTGGCCTGAGTATGACCAGAGTAGTCTCTATTGCCTCTGAATCCTCAATGGATATAGCTCTATGGAACTGAGAATCTTCTATTGCTAGCCTACCTTTTATGACATGCATAATCCCTATGACATGATGAACCCCTTTAATCAGTGTCATCTCTATGCCTGAGTAGCTTCTACATCCTGCATAGATTCTATGACCTCTGTAGTATCTATGACCTGAATTGCCTAAATGACCTGAATAGACTACATAACCTCAGTAGCCATTATGATCTTTGTACCCACTAAGACCTACATATCCTCTAATATCTGTGTGTCTTTTGTAATGTGTGTAGCCCACATGACCTTCCTGGCCTGTATGGCCTTATTAGACTTCATTCACTTAATAGCCCCTATGATCTTTGTACCTTGCATGTCCTTCATCAACTCTATAATCTAAAAAGCCTCTAACATCTGCATAGCCTCTATGATAAGCATAACCTCTATGCCATTGTGCACCTCTAAGACTTGTGTAAGTTTTATGCCTATATGGCCTTAAAGACCCGAATAGACGTGTGTAGGATCTATGAGCTGAGACATCTAAGGCTTGTGTAGTCTTTATCATGTAGATTATTTTTCCTGCATTTATTCTGTGACCTTCATAAACTTTATGGCCTCCATGGCTTGCTCTTTGATGTGAGTATCTTCTATATTTATGATGCCTCCATGGCCTATGTAGCCTTTATGATCTGAGTAACTTCTATGACCCATGAAACTTCAATGACATGCATAGCTCCTATTGTGAAGCTCCTATCACCTGTGTAGCCTCTATGATGTCCATAGCCACTATGGCCAGTATAGGCTCTATGACCAAGTAATATCTATGACCTGATTATTTTGTATGACCTGGATAGCATCTGTGTTCTGTGTAATTCTATGACCTATGTTGCCTTTATGGCTTCAGTGGCCTAAATGACCCCTTTAGCCTCTACTGATAGCCACTTTGACATGTGTAGCTTCTATGACCAAGAAAACACTTTGGCCAGTATTTCCTCTATTAACTGTGCAGCCTAAAGAATCTTAGTAACCCTGATCACCTGTGTTTCCTCAATTTTTTTTTTGTGTAGCTTGGATGATTTGCATAGTTTCTGTGTCCTGAGTATCCTGTATAACTGTATATCCTTTATGTCTTGAGTGGTCTAACACAACTGAGTAAAACCTGTGATCTTCTCTCTCAAGGGATCAAGTAACCTCAATTACCTGAATGGCCTCTATGACTTGTGTAGCTTTTAGGATGTACCCATATCTGTGGCCTGAATACTACTTTCATACCCTCTATAAACTGAATCTCCCAAATATTTTGCATATCTTCTGTGTCCTGAGTAGCCTCTACTACCTGTGTAGCCTCGATGGCCCAAATAGCCATTGTGACCTGTATATTCCATAAAATTTGTTGACTCTATGATCTGAGTAGCCCCTATGACCTGAATAAATCTTATGGCCTGAGTAGCATCTTTTATAGGGCAGCATCTATGACCTGTGTAGACTGTAAACTAAGTGGCCTCTGTCACAAGCATAAAGTTTCTAAGACTCTTTAAAGTCTCTAAAGCTTTGTACTTTTAACCCACATTATGACCACAGCATGTTATTTTTGTTACTTCAGACACAAAATGAGTTCATTCTCCAATGTGTACACTCAGGCTTACCTTAAGAAACATAATGGCAGACCACATTAAAAGGAGAAAAGCAGTCCTGAGATCCATTAGCTGGGTGCTACTTGACTATGCTCAAATGTATGGCATGGAGCTACCCTTGGTGCTCTCCTACTGAATAATTTCACAGAACATCAACATCAGACAAGACCCTTTGTGCCAATAGTGAGTCAACATGAATACAAGACAACTCTATAATCACTTGTGAACATAGAGAAAATCCTGAGTATTGTCCTAACCACAAAAAATGACCAAATATTCCCTACTTTGGCTATTACCAATGATTGCTGCTGCTTCTTAAAAATTCTTTACCAGGGCTGGGGTTGTGCCTCAGTGGCAGAGCACTTGCATAGTATGTGTGAGGCACTAGTTCGATTCTTGGCACCATATATAAATAAATAAACGCCTATTGACAACTAAAAATATATTTTTAAAAAATTCTTTACCAGTTGTAGCCTGTCCTTGTGATACCATCGGTTACCAGTGACAAGTTTTGCTTCTTCACATGTTGAAGTTTGAACATTAGAGAAGCACATCATTTTGGGTGCATAGGAGACTCCCTGCTAAAGTTAAGTCTCCAGAGAACTTTACAGAATCCCTTAACCCTTCCCCTCCTCTCTGAAGGGTGCCAAGCTGAAGAGCACCAAATTCAAAGATTTTTCTTAACCAATCCCCACTGGACACAGTGTCCACTCTCTTTTCCTGAGTCACCCTCCCAATCAGCACCCACCACATCACCTACGTAACCCTTCTTAAGCCAAAGCTTGCAAGCTCCCACTCTCTGCCCTCTTCCTCTTCCTCTCTGCCCTCTTCCTCTTCTTTCTCTCCTATCTTCTACTCTGTTTCTCTGTGCCTTTTGATGCCAGATTCATGGGACCCTGATAAACCTCCAGAAGCTGAATCTGAGGCAATCACACAAGAGTTTTTATTGCAAGCTCGAGGCTAGACTCAGAATCATTTCCAATGCAGTGGTCCCGAGGAGTGAGCCCTGTCCTTTGTTCAGTGAGATTTTATAGGTTTTGGGGGGATACTCTATGTGTCACAACATCACATAGCAAATCATTCCACACCTCGGGAAAGTCAAACAACGACTCTTAACATTGATTAGCACATTCACTGGTGGGAACCTGTTGGGAAAGGGTATTGGTTAGTACAAGAGTGGGATTCATTTGAACTGATTTGTTTAATCTGTGAGGGGTGTATGTGCTAAACTACATGGTTTCCTAACATGTTATCAACCACTGATACTACTGGGGTGTCATCTGGCATCCCAGGTATTTTCCCTGTCTCATGCTGATTGGTGGTTGCTAGGGGGTTGCTATGGGTCCTCACCTACCCTGAGTCAGGGACACCTGGCACCACAGATCTCTCCTGTTATTTGCAGACAAACAACTCAGCAGGGTGGGTATGTGCCTAGGAGCACTCTGTGGGTTTTTCTAAGGACAAGGGTCAAGCCCCCTCCCTCTGGACAGGCCTTGAGGTAGAAGCTGTTTTAAAAAATGGAGTCACATCAGTTTCTCACTATCTTCTTCTGCTGCAGCCTCTGCTTTTATCCTCTGCTCTCTGCTCTCTTTCTCTCTGCCATCCTCCTCTCCTCTCTCTGCTCTCTGCCTCTCCTTTTCTTCCCCTTCAGGCAGCTTCCCAATAAAATCTCTTGGTTGAATCTCTGTCTCCAGTGAGTCACTCATCTTTCACATCAAGGCAAGCATATAAAAAAGGGTTTATTTAAAAAGCTGTTTAACACAGATTTACCCTCAAGGGAGAAGGGGGCCATAGCTGGTATCCTGGTATCCAAAGAAGTGAGGTGTTCTGCCATTTTTGTATGTCCTAGGCTTCCTTTGTTCTCCTGCCTTTTTTTATATTTACTTTTGAGTTGTAGCTCCACACAATACCTTTACTTTATTTATTTATTTATTTTTATGTGGTGCTGAGGATTAAACCCAGAATCCTGAAATGGTAGCCACAACCCCAGCCCTGTTCTCCTGACTTTCCCCCTTATCTTTCTCCTTCCTGCCTATGTGACTAGGCCCAGCACTAGGCCTAGGAATGTTTGGTGGGATGGCCCAAAGGTGGGAAACAGGTGGGCTGAAGGGGGAAGGGCAGGATGGAGTAGCCAAGGACACATTTGCAACCTGATAGCTCCCTGTAGGGAGGAGCAACTCCTGGGACAGGTTACCTTGGCAACAGGATGGAGCAGGGGTAGGTTCTTGACAAGGGTGGAGGCAGGGCTCTGAAGGAATTAACATTTCAATCCCTCAGGGAACAGTGTCCAACTTCTCAGACTCACTCAAAATTAGTCTCCTTGGTGTGACCTAACTCAATTTACCTATCTATACTGACTACCTGTCTAATTCATGCTTCCAGAATCCATTTCACTTTTCCAGAAACTGAATTTTTCAATCTTCCATAAACCAATCAGATAATGCATTCTCTTTTTTTTCTTTCTTGCAGTGATGGGGTTGAACTCAAGTCCTCACCCATATAAGTGCTCTTCCAATATGCTTGTTTCCCTAGCTCAAGATATTAGTTAGAGTTACCCACAAATCCTCACAGCAGTCAATGCAGAGCAATGGCCAAATCCAATTTTGCTTACAAGAAACAGGACACTGATAGTGAGAAAATGATATTTAGCCAATTCATCAAAGAAGCTATAGTCAAGACCTCAGGACTTCCAAGCTGGGTTTGGCTCTACCCTTGGAGCTGATTCAAGGAAGGTCTTAGAATTCAGACTTAAAAATCACATGGGCTGGGGATGTGACTCAAGTAGTAACGCGCTTGCCTGGATACGTGGGGCGCTGGGTTCGATCCTCAGCACCACATACAAATAAAATAAAGATGTTGTGTCCACAAAAAACTAAAAAATAAATATTAAAAAATTTCTGTCTCTCTTTAAAAAAAAAAATCACAAAGTGGAGGGGCAGTGGAGGAGAGCACAGTGGTAGTCAGTGTCCAGCTCCATTGGGATCAGTAGACATCAGCTGAGGAATCATCTCCATTATTACCATGCCAACTTCTCTGCTCTTCAACAAACTGTGCACAGTGCTGAAAGTCCAGGCATTTTGCCAGATGCTGGCAATGTGGAGGTGAAGGACATCACTGCCCTTTAGTCAGATCAGTGAGGCAGGTGTGGAGACAAACGATGACATCGGAAATGACACCTGACCCATGATGTGCCCACTCCAAGATAGTGAGTAGCAAATATGGCCACCTGGAATCCATCCCCTTTAATCCAGAGCTTCTATTCTTTTTGGAGAGACAATTAGGAGAAATATTATATGGGCTTAAGCAGATACAAATATAAATATTTTGTGTAAAATGGAGACATTTCATATAAATAAGTGAAATAATATTGGGATTTATAATTTTCATATAGAGATGAAATTGTGAACATCTCTACCTCATACTCAAAATTAATATAAGCCATAAATAAGGACCTAAATATGAAAATTTAAATTTCACTACAATAAAACACAGAATATATATGACATTGCAATCACAGAGAATTATTTTTTCTTTTTTTGTACGGTGGAGTGAATCCAGGGACACTCAACCATTGAGCCACATCCCCAGCCTTTTTTTTGTATTTTATTTAGAGACAGGGTCTCACTAAGTTGATTAGGGCCCTGCTAAATTGCTGAGCCTACCTTTGAACTCTATCCTCATGCCTCAGCCTCCTGAGCTGCTAGAATTACAGGTGTGTACCACCATGCCCAGCCAGACAAAATTTCTTAAACAAATTTTGGAAATCAGATATTATAAAGTAGATGTCATTGGAAAAAATGAGGCATTTAACCTTGTTGAACTGTCTACATCTGTTGATCAAATACAAGAGGTAAGTTAAAACTGGCATTACTTTTGGAGAAAACATAGTAACAAAAGACAAATATACAGATTACATAATAAAGCATATGTATATTTTTAAAGTTCTAATGTTTGCAGATTAAAGAAAAAAAATTTTGACTTTGTTAAGCTTAATTTATAAATGCCACTAAGTGTTTATAACAAATATTTTAAGTCAAAAAAGAGGAAATGAGCTGGGCACAGTGACAAATGCCTATAATCCCAGCAGCTCAGGAGGCTGAGGCAGGAGGCCATGAGCTCAAAGCCAGCCTCAGAAAAGTGCGGTGCTAAGCAATTCAGTGAGACCTTGTCTCTAATTAAATTGCAAAATAGGGCTAGGATGTGGCTCAATGGTGGAGTGCCCCTGAGTTCAATCCCTAGCACCAAAAATAATTAATTAAAGAAGAAATGAAAACAATAACCTAGTCCCAGATTACTTACTCTGGGCTACTCTTGCAAACTCAACATTACCCATGAGGGCACCATTGTAGTGGCCCTGGGTAGGCACAAGAAGATCAAGTGGGCAAATCCAGAAGCAGGAAGAGACAGAAAGGAGAGCCTGAGGCACAGGGTAATTTCTCAGGTCTTACTAAGCTCTGAGTTTTAGCCCAAAGCCAACCCAGTCCTCCTCCTCCCCCATCAGGTCTTTATAGTTTCTTCTTTCTCTTTCCCCTCTCCCTAGCACCTTTTTGACAGCCATATCCTTTGAAATTCCCAGGTCCACTTGTGATACTCACCAGTCTAGGTAGGGGTGTATCCAGATTTTGTTGAGGAGGAAGCTCATGCAATTGGGGGAGGGTTAGAGGAATCTATTTAAGGAAGACTGAAAAACATTAAGTATGTAAGATACAAAAACACATGGCTCAGGGCTTTCTCAGAAGCTCTGAGGGTTCATTAACTTTATTAGACTGATTAGTTTTATAGGGAACTTTTCTCCTACTGCATTCTCTAACTGTTGAACTACTTGAATATTCATTTCCCATCCGTGGTCAGAGCCCTAAACACTTGTATTGGAAGGATAGAGGAAATGATGGAGAGGAAGAAGGCAACTATTTTAAGATCCCTCAGAATTTCATTTCAGTTGGAAACTGTCATCAGGCTGAGTGACAATAACCCCCCTTAGAAAATCCATATTCACGGTGGGCTTCACTTGCTTCAAACTGCCTCTGGCCTCCCGGTGCTTTGACGTTAGCTGTCCACTAGGTGGCATCAGAAGGTCGTATACCCCGGACTGCTTTGGGAGGGGAAAGCACTAAGCATGCCTAAAAGAGTCCTTTCTCTTTTCCTTTAGCTACTGAAGGGCGCTGCTGAAGTCTCCTTAGGCCCTGGTGGAAAGAAAAACCGGTTGCACCAGGCATCAGAGTGGTCAAAAGGTAAACTGAGGCAAATGAAACTGAAGAACACAGCTTAAAGAGCTGCTGTTAGGAAGGAGGCAGGTGCAGGGGCAAAGCCTGCACTGTTGCTCAAGCTTACACCTGAAGACCCACCCTGAGCACAGTCTCTTCTTCTCCTAGGGCCACTGTATCCAAAAGGCGAAAGGCAGGTTTCATCTTCTCTGGGATGGTTCACTTGTGGCTATGGTCTGGCTCCCCACTCATCTGAGGCCTTCTGCTCCTTTACTAAGGCCGCCCACCTGCTTACCCAACACCTGTACTGCCAGCCACATATCCAGGAGGAGCCTCTCCCATCTGAACACAGTAAGCAGGCCAGAGGGAGTGAACTTCACCAGGTTCTCAGATACCAATCGAAGTCTCTCAGTTGAACCCACCTAGAACGCATGGAATCTGCGGAAGCCTTTGGATTCGCCCTTTGGAAGCCAGCAAAGAGAAGGTGTCACCTGAAAAACAAGATGACAGCATCATCACCGTTGGGGGCAAGAACCAGATGCCAGGGTGCAGGGTCTGCTCCTCTCCAGCATATTCAGGCATATGGCAGAGCTCCAGTCACTGGTATGTGAGCCAGTGGTAAATCTATATAATAACACAACTCTGTAGTAAGTGTTGGATTCAGGCTGTTGTGCTAGCAGTCAGTTTTTCACTGAATCATAACTGAATGTGGGAACTTCCTTGCATATGCTGTCATTTAACCCTCACTGGGAAGAAATCTGTAATCCTAGTGTATCAAATGAAAAAATGTGCTCACAGGAGTTAATTAAAATTTACCCAAAATATTACAACTCTCACCCCAACCAATGTCTTCAGTTTTGAACTTTCTGGGGTTTTGGAGTTGTTTGTTGTTCTTCTTCAGCT
This sequence comes from Marmota monax, assembly GCF_021218885.2. Taxonomy (NCBI): domain Eukaryota; kingdom Metazoa; phylum Chordata; class Mammalia; order Rodentia; family Sciuridae; genus Marmota; species Marmota monax. Next base: position 26,203 of record NW_026693594.1, read on the forward strand.
CCCCAAATGATTCTGATGTTAGGAAGGGCTGAGAATACTGCTTCAGGAAAATATAGTGAGTTCTGAGTCTCCTTACTCCCGCCATGTTTCCCAACTTTCTATTTTTCTACCATTGTTTTCTGTGTTCCTTTTCCTAGAAGCTCCTACAACTTTCCTACAAGGTTAGATTATCTTCCTATGTTCTCAAACCATCTATATTGGAGACAAGCCTGGAGCCAATACAACAGCATTCCCTGACTTCCTCCCCCATCCCAGCCCCACACACCCTCAATAGGCTTAATTAAGTTTCCCCCACTCCAATACACACACACTGTTAGGATGGCCAAGGACTGGGAGAATGGTGCTGATCACAGCTCCCAACTTGCTCTTGCATCTCAGCTCACTCCCCTCTCTGCTCTTTAATAAAGAATAAAAATCTGCTACAGCTGAGCTCCATCACTAGGACCACAGCCCTAATGACCTCATTTAACTCCAGTGCCTCAGCTCATTCCCAGCTTCCTCCCATATCTTGATTTTTATGTTAGAAATGAGATAATGAATGGGGAGCCAGGTAGGGTAATATATAACAAGAGCCTGTGGATATAACATCATCCTCTGATGCCAATGCAGCCACCAGAAAAAAAGGACTGGAAAGGGGATCCTTATCCCTTATAGGAAGTAAAAATTTCAAGGGATGGTGGTAGGTGAGACAGTAAGCAGCCTGAGGGCAGAACCCTATGTGTGGAGTGTTCCACTTTTTCTTAGTAATTATCACAGTGCTGTTAAATGATTTGTTAGTGGGTATGAATGGCTGAATACAGACAATCCTGATAAGAGAGTTAAGTGTCTAATCTCTGCCCCTCAGCTATTTGAAAAGCACATGGTAGACAATCCATGCTGAGCACTTTGGTTTTGGTTTGTTTGTGCCATAAACTTGAAGATATATATAAAGATGTGAGTTAGAGAAATTCCTTGGTCTGAAGTGAAAATAACAGATGTGAATTATGTAAAAGAAATTCATATAGATAGGCACAGAGGCACACAGGCCTGTAATCCCAGCTGCTGGAAGGAATGAAGCAGGAAGATGGCCAGTTCTAGGTCAGCCTGGGAAACATAGGCCCTGCCTCAATATTAAAATGGAGTAGGGGGCAAGATGTGTAGCTCAGTGGTAGAGCACCACATTCCCCATTAGGACAAGTACCAAAACAAACAAACAACAATCTGACACTCATTCATATTAATTTTTTTTATTTTCACACAAGGATCTATCTGCCTCCAGTTGGCTGTGCCCTAGAGGCTGGAAGAAGCCCGCCCTCAGGCCGCAGGCAAGCACTGGGTAGCACAGTGGCAGGAGGTGGTCCTAGGGCTCTGCCCAAGCCACATAGTTGTGGTGGTTGATCTGGGACCACAGATTTCCCCGACTGCCACTGGGTTGGGGCAGGAGGAGCGCAGCTTTCCTAGATCTTAGATGTGGTCCTGGTCTTCAGTAGCCTCAGGAACTGTGAATATGTTCGCCTCTTTGTACTTCACACAGTCTCCTGAGACTACTGTTTTTCCAGGAGGCAAAGCTGGCTTCAATTGGCCCCAGTCTTCAGGGCAGTTGGGCAGCTCCTGAGCAGGGGGCTGCACTCTGGCTCCCAGAATCCTTCTGGGTGGAGCAGCGAGGATGCCCTCTGCTTTGGAGGTACTGAGCCAGGTTCCCCTCACCTCGCACCCTTGGAAAATCATTTCTGAACTCCCAGGACCCGATTTTGGAAGTGCTCCTCAAACTCTAATGCAAAAAGGAATCACCAGCCCATACTTTGAAAAGAGATTCTGAATCAGTAGGTGGAACCTCAGAGTGCAGTTCTAACCAGCCCTCGGGTGAAGCCCATAGAAAGGGACTACAGCAGGAAGTACTGGCAGACTAAAAACCACAGCCAACACAACCAGGGCCTACAGGGCAAAGCTTTTTCTATTTTCTTTTCACAAACCAGACCCTGCAGTTGGCTGCTGCAGCACACCAACCACCACTATAGGAAACGGGAGAGAAGATCTTTGCTTGGTGAGGTATGAAGAGTTGTGATTTCTTGTGCCATTAGGCAGGGAAGTATGAAGGAAACTCTGCGCTCTTGGTTTCTGCTTTGGATCAGTCAGAAACCCTTGTTGTTGGTACCTTGGTGCTCCAACATCTGCCCTTTCAAATGCTTGAATATACTTGGGAAATAAAATATTATTTTAGGCAGTGAAAACTTACCTCTCAGTAACATCATTTTAATTTCAGTGGCCTTTAGTGATTAAAAGATACCCTTTATGATTTATCACTATCTCCTACTTTATCTATGGCTTTAGATATTTTTCTCTATTTTCTAAAACACCTTTTCATAAATCTAGAACAGTAATTAGCAATGGGAGATCAAGAGTCTTTGTCTTTTCACATCTAATGCAGGAAAAGAGTAGAGTCCATTTATCCAAATGATTGAATTGAGAATCAAAATTTTCTCCCCCCCCCTTTTTTTTAAGAAAAAAGGAAAACAAGGTTTATTGCTGTGCTAGCAAAGGAGAAACACAGGGGACTCCTGTCCCAAAGGCTGTAATACTGCCCATCAGCAGGAACAGGGACCTTTTAAAGAGGTGATTCAGAGAAAATGAGATTTGGGAGGAGAGATCAGCAAGGAGAAGATCAGAGAAAACAAGGTAAGGGAAAAGATTAGGGAGAAAATCAGGGAGAAGAAGGTGGGGAAAAAGAAAAAAAAAAAAAACATGTAAATTTCAAAGCCCCAAACGATAGAGTCAAAGCATCAAATGAACCCCTGTTACATTTCCCCACTGTCAATTTCTAGTTTCCATTTCTATGAAAAGTGGGCAATGACATCTCCAAGCTACTTTCTGCTGAAAGGGGGAAGTAACCCAAAGTCCTTGTTCTCTTTTGGTGAGGCATGGACAGTTAAGGGCATTCGGCATCAGAACAATCCAGAGCTCCACTGTGGCAAATGGCAGGGGACTGGACCACACATACATAGAGCAGGGATGCAGCCACCTTGTATCCTTACATGAAAGTAATTTCCTTCATTCTTGAGAGGGGCTCTTTGTCATGTTCCACCCTCTGCCTTTCATAATGGCCCTCTAGTTATCTCACTCTAAATAAAACAAGATAAATGGGAAATCTCAATTTCCCATAACAAATGATGTACTTTGAATGATAGGTGTGGCATGAACTCACTTAAGGGATTCTGAAAGATAGGGATAGAACTGAAGCCAGGGCCCAAGGCAGAAGCTAGTGCTGGTAACAGATAAGTTCAGAATGGGAAGGCAAAAGTCAAGGCTTAACCTAAAGGCAAATGGACAAAAAAAAAAGGTCTTATGTTTTCCCATTCACTGAGTGTTTTGCTCTCCTACTTAACAACTAACTGAATAAATTCATGAAATGACTACTTATATTTTTCTTTATTTGAAGTGAGGATAAAATGTCATCAAGAAATATTCCCTCAAAATCCATAAAGCCAATTAAGACAAATATCATTATGTTATTATAGACCAAATAAGGTTGATTAAATTTGTAAAACTTCTCAAATGTCTAGAAAAGGAAAGGCACCAAAGGAAAAGTGTCCCTGTGCCAAGGCATATTCCAGGCTCAAGATCTGGGCACCACTCCACCCTGTGCCTTTCCAACCCAACTGAGGAAGGTGTGAATCTGCAGGCTCCTATGTGGGGATAGCAGCATGGGACAGTGGATCAGAAACAGAAATGAGTTTCAGAGACCAAGAAAGCAGGAGCATGCTGTGGGAATGCCCCTGGGGTGCACATATGGCCTCCAACAGGTTCATCTTTCTTTCTGGTCTTTTGCATCTACTAATCTACTAAGACAAGCATCTCATCTGCAGCAGCATGGGGCTGCCAAGACCAGACAGGTGCTTAAACTGAAGTCTCCAATTCTATCTATGTGGAAGTCATTTCTGTGCCATTAAGAATTCTGCTCAGCAGCCCTAGTAAACTAGATTGGGTTTTGGTCTCCTCAAGGCTTTCCAAGATGGGGAATTTCCCCCCAACCCTGTTCTCTTTCCAGGTGGAGCTCTAGAGTTGCAGAATTCTATGCCTGCTCCTACAGGAGAGAAAAAAAATGGATTTTTTCATCTTTGCCTATGTAGTGCTTTTAAAATTGATTTATTTATTGGCACATATTAAACTGTACATATTGAGGAGGAATTCATGTCATCTTTCCATATATACATATGGAGTGCATTGGTCACATCCATCCACTCTTCTTCCACTTTCTCTTCACACCTCCCCAATCCCTAAGAATCCCTATTCTACATTAAAGTAAAAATTTTTAAGACTCCACATTTGAGAGGGAACATGCCATACTTATAGCTATTTTCATAACATGTGGCAAAAGGTAAGCACTCTGTATATGCTTAAGTTAGTACTAATGTAGAGTTTATGACACTGAAAGTAAAAGGATCATTAAACACAGTAGACTGTGTTCCTGTAAGATGCTAAATATATGTACTTCTGACCATTTCAAAGTGAATCTGATAGCCAGGCAACAGTGAGTCATGCATGTAATCCCATCTACTCAGGAGATTGAGGTGGAAGGATTTCAAGTTCTAGGACAACCTGAGAAATTTAGTAAGACGCTATCTCAAAAAGAAAATAAATATCAAGTGGATCTGGTACAAGAATGTGAAAAATCCCCTTACATTAGGGAGATGTTCAAAGGGCTTATATTTTTAGCATAATAGTACCAACATATAAGAATAAATATAACTTTAAAAGGGTTGTTAGTTGTATTATGTCTTAGGAACTGTCACTTTCTTTACATTTCCTTTTACCTTCTTCAGTACTGATAATTGAAGCTGGATCCCTTTGAACAGAGATACATCCCCAGCCTTTTTTATCATTCTGAGACAGGATCTCTTTCAGTTACTCAGCCAGGCCTCAAAATTTTACTCTTTCTGCCTCAGCTACTCTAGTAGCTAGGATTACAGGTGTATGAGACAACTGTGCCTGAATGACCTATATGATTTCTTAATATCTGAACTCTACTTTTTGAAATTAACAATTTTATTCTCCCTCACAGGTTAATCAATCACCACCACCTGTGGCTCAGAAACTTTAAATGTCACTTAAATCTATTATAAGTTGAGACAAGAATTTGAATCTGAACCGTATTTAATTATTTGATATTTAAGTCTATACCTTGCCCTCCCTTCCTTTCCTTCCCTCCCATAACCTCTCTCTTCCCCTTAGTCTTTTTAAGGTAGAAATTCATCTGTACAGAAACAAAACAGGCAGTTGATATTTCCAGGGAAGACTGAAGAATTGATCTTCATCTTCTCTCAAACAGTCCTCCCCAAGAGGTGCTAAATTTCATTCTCAGCTAGAGCATAGCCTGTGGTTCTATTTGGAATAGTGAATTAAGCCTTTGTAGAAGAAGAAGGTACATGCCCTGAAGAAATGCTATGTGACATAGGATATCACATGTGTAAAGAAAACAGAGAGACTGGCATTTCACAATAAGTAACCCTTTGTAAAATATTTTAACCTTAATCTAATTAATAACTGATACCATTTGATTTATTATAATTTCATTCAAGATGATTGCTTTCCTTTCTTTTTGTTTTGCTTTTTTTATTTGTTTTTCTTAGATATTCAGAATAGTCAAGTGAAGACGATTGTTTTTCCACTGAAGTTCATCAGACCCAGCCTTCTGAAGCAATTTGCCTCCAAGAGTACCATCATCACCCAAAGTAATGAACTCTACATTAGGATTGTGCAAGAAGGGCTGGGGTTGTGGCTCAGCGGTAGAGTGCTTGCCTAGCACATGTGAGGCCCTGGTTTTGATCCTCAGCACAACATAAAAATAAATTAATAAAAAATAGGTATTGTGTCCAACAACACAAAAAATAAAAATAAAAAAAAAAAAGATTCTGCAAGAGAGCCATATATGAGCATCTGAATGCTAACAGCCACTCAATCCTTTGCCTTCTTTTAGCCCTAACACTGTTTCTCCTGATCTAGAAGCCAAAATCATGGACCATTTGCTCCTGTGTGAAGCAGGTTTTGAATTCTGCAGAGATGACACTGAGATCCCAGTTGCTTTTGATACTGAGCTCAGAAGATTCTAGGCCATGGCTACTCCCCTACATTTCTACTGGGAACTGCTCTCTGTGCCATGGGGGCTGCTATATTGGGCTTGTCCTTGACACAGTCAGTTGCCTACAGCTGACATATTAAGAAACATACCTAGTTCTTCCTGCCTGCCTGCCTGGAACCCTATGCCCATGGCACAGAAAAACTCAAATTCAGCTTCAGGAGAGTGCCATGCTTCAAAGCAACCATGAAGTCATCTGTCCTGGCAGCTTCTCTTGGTCACATCCATGTAGTCCTGGAGAGAGGCTCCCCAGAAACAAGCTGATCTTTAACCCTGGGCCATGATCCCTGAGTTCTACAAGTACTGAGTATTCAATCTGAGGGATTCTATGTATTCTCCCTTTCAGACAAATGTAAGATTTCTCTTTTACACATGGATCTTTGTTTACTTACTAATTGGCAAGAGATATTGTTTTTATAGGCCCTCATAAATATTTGATTCTCGTGTTCAACAGTAGACAGAATGAAGAGAGAAGAGAGATGGAGGAGTGCTGGATGGGGTGGGGGACAGAGCTCTGATTCTGAGCTGTGCTATGAACTTGATATTAGAGTCTTGGAGAAGGGCTCCTCTTGCTTTGGTGGGAAGAGTTTTGGAAGGTATCCAGGGGGAACAATGCAAAAGAGCCGCAGCTGTTGGCCTCAAACAAATCTATCCAAGTATAGAAAAGAATGTGTGGCAGGAGTTCCTTAGTTGGGAAGTGTGTCTCCTTGGATAATACTTTTGTTCTGCTTCTACTTAAGGAAGGGCTTGGAAGTCTCCAGTTTCTAATGCCTTCACACAGCTGTCCCTGGACAGAACAGCCTCTCCCAGACTCTGGCCCCATTCAGACTAATGGTTTATTTATTTTTATAAAGAGAGAGGAAGAGAGGGAGAGAGAGAGAGAGAATTTTTTTAAGAGTTTTTTTTTATTTATCAGCGGACACAACATCTTTTTTTGTATGCGGTGCTGAGGATCGAACCCAGGTGGCACGCAAGCCAGATGGGCGCGCTACCGCTTGAGCCACATCCCCAGCCCCAGATATGGTTTAATACCCACCAGGGAGAGGAGGTTTTAGAGGGCAAAACTTCTGCTTCTGGTTTCTGGATCTCTGTGTTAATGCAGTTAATATATATAGAAAATATAAAAATGTCTGTTTAAATAATTTATTTCTTGATTGAAAAGCTTATATGAAAGGAAAACTCTAAAAAACCATAAAATTTTGAAAAGCATTATTTTTTGCTGAAATAAAAATGTTAAACTAACTTGATAGGAACATCCTACAAACAGAATTTTTTTTAATACTTTTTTATGGAGAAAATGTATATTTTATGAATGAACCTAAGTCCATTCTTTTGTGGTTGTTAAAAATAAAAGGGATTGTAACAGGCTAAAAGGCAGGAAGAGGAATGTTAAGGCACAGTTGTGTTCCTTTTGCCTTTAGGAACAGAAACTGAACACACTTAGTTTAAGCAGGAGGAATGAGGATAACTCATAATCTGATCAAAAAGCAAAGATAGATTTAAGACTGAACATCAGAGAATGTCTCAAAAACACAGAGCAACAGACTCACAAAAAGAGACTTTAAGAAATTAGAAAAAACTGGATCAGGAGGCCATCAAGCCCAAAGCAAACCTCTTCAGAGCCACAAAGGCCCCAGCAAATGTCAGAATACTGGGTCACTTCAAGTGTTTGTGGGGAATGTGTGCATGCAGTACTGCACAACAACTATTGTTGGAAAGTAAATGCTGCATTCACCCTAAAAAACAATCTGGTAATGCTCAGAAAAGTTCAGGTAATACTCTTTTGAGGAAAGAGTTATGTTTATGGGCACCTGCCTTAGGTAAATTCTCCCACAGGTGCATAGGGACAATTATGTGTGGTGATAGGGGACAGCAGAAATACAAATGTCCACTGCAGGACAATGGAGAGGTAGAGTGTGCTAAGGCACATCAGAGGCTACTGTGTCAGAGTTCAAAGCTGCAGGTGAAATGTACATAAAAAGATCTTAGTAACTCACAAAGAAGGACTTTGATTGCAGATTAGTAGTAGAGTTCTTGATTAGCATGCATGTGGCCCTGGGTACACTTCCCAATGCTATCACAATAAATAAATAAATAAATAAATAAATAAATAAATAAATAAAGTTAAAAATTCATTCTTAATAAAATTAGATGTGTCTCCTGAAACTTTTTACATCAAGTGAAAATATAATCACCTATAGAATGAATCATTCCTCTTCCTATAACTTGTCCAAGGTGATCTGTGAAAATGGTTCACTATTGTCTTGATACATAAAACCCCACAAAATCTTAAAATAATGAGGTTCAAATCTTTGTGTTCACTTTTAAAACACAAGGAATCTGCCAAGGTCATCAAGGGTGTGCATATCCAAAGGGCCACCAAGTGTCTGAAAGATGTTACTTAATTATGCAATGTGGGCTGGCATAGTGGTTCATGCCTGTAATCCCAGGAGCAATAGAGACTTGAGACAGGAGATTCCAGAGTTCAAGGCCACCCTCAGAACCTCCTGAGGGTTTATGCTACTTAGTGAGACCCTGTCTTAAAACAGAAAATTTAAAAAGACCAGGGGATTAACTAAGAATTAAGTACCCCTGGGTTCAGTCATTAGTAATCAAAAAAACCAAAAACAAACAAAAAATGTGTACCATTCCACTGTTAAAATGGTGGAGTTGATTGGTGTATCTAAATGAGAGAGTAGAGCTGACATAGGGTCCATAGACCAAAAAAAGTGCTCAATTTTGGCAGACATCTTTAAATGTGGAAGAGTAATGCTAAACTTGAGGATTTAGATGTGAGTTTTTTGGTCATTTAATGTATCCAATGCGTAAAGAACCTAGATATACTGCCACACTTACAGAGCTCATGGCCAGATTAACCCATTCATGAATTCCCCTGCCCCATTGAGATGATCCTTACAGAAAAAGAATTGTTTCCTAAACCAGAAGAAGAAATTTCACCCACACATGAAGACAAACACATGCACAAAAAAGAAACACAAACAAACAAACAACAACAACAAAAAGAAAAAGGAAGATGTCTCTAAATTGCTGAGACTGGCCTTGAACTTTAAATCCTCCTGCTGCAGGCTCCAGAGTCACTCAGATTACATCTGTGCTGCAGCAGAGCTGGCTAAATATACATATAAATAAAATAGAAATGGGATGAATTGCTATAAGAAAAAGGAAAGTAGATAAAGAGGAACAACTTAGGATAAAATATTTATTTTATTTACAAAGAAAAGGTAGGATTCTGGTGGGGGGGGGACTATGGATAATGTGAGATTAACTCCATTGATTTGTCCTTTAGACAGGAAAATCATAGGAAATTTAGATGCACTTTAATGCAGAAAATCTAGGCATACATTAGAAATTTTTCAATTCTAGGGGCTGGGGTTGGGTCTCAGTAGAGCACTCACTAGCATGTGTGAGGCACTGGGTTTGATCCTCACCACTACATAAAAATAAAGAAATAAAGAAAATGTGTCCATCTATAATTTAAAAAAAAATGAAAGAAAAATTACAATTCAAAATAGCCATAGGACTCTCCTTTACTCAACACAACCTGCTCCCCTTACTCATTTCCCTACTTAGCCATGAATGCTTTAAAACTTAGCTTCTCCATCCAGTTCCAGGATTAATTAGTTTATGGTCTTAAGACTATGATCCAGCACCACTGATTCTGGTCTCTAAAACCAGGCAATTCCTGCACATATGAGGAGAATTAGCTGGGTCAGTAACCCATTAAGGTAATCCCAGCAAATGTAAAAACTGAGGGAAGAAAAACACATGTTTGAGGCCATACTAGGCAACATGGTCAGATCTTGTCTCAAAACAGAAAATAAAAAGGGCTAAGAAGAAGATCAGTGCTTTAAAGCCTAAGATTTAATCACCAGCATGACTGGAAAAAACAAAATGGGATGCAGAATTGTGCCGCGTCCGGCCAAGGGAGCCGAGTCCGGCGAGGGACGGCGAGGTTAAAAGACACACAGGACACCAAGGTTCTTCATCCAGGAGTCAATAATAATCTTTATTGCTAACACACCTTTTTTTATACCCCAAGCAGCAGAAGTGGAAAACTACCCAAAAGCAGGAGGGAGGGGGGAGAAATTTAGTTTCAACATCTATTATTGTCAGGTACCAAAACCTCCCTTAACAATAAGTCCATCAGACCAGAAAAGGTCAAGGCATTCCCATGGGATACATATGTCTCAGACGGACAAGCAGGAACAGAAAAACCGCAAGTTCTCCATGGCCTTGTGAGCTGGCCACACTGGCATGCAGAACAAACTAGTGGAGGTAGGGCTCCAGGGGCCAGGGTGGACCTGCTGCCAACAAGTCCCCCTCTTTTGTTTTTTGCATGCCAGTGGGAATCAAGTAGCCCCTGTCTTAGGTCGTTCACAGCCCTTGCGATGCTTACCCGTCTCTGGGAAGGCCCCGATTCCCTGGCTTAGGTCGCACAGCAAGCGTGAAAGTTGCCCGTCACTGGGTACTACAAGATCAGCTCAAGGTGTTATGACCTATCAAGACATTATTGCGGTAAACGCTTAACCGTCTCCACCTACGGGACCCATGACCGTCACCGCCGAATGGCAGATGTGATTGGACCGAGAGATTAGACAGCAAAGATCCTAGTACAGGAAGGCAAGAGGGAGAGGTATGCATAGAGAAAAGATATGGCAGGAGTTCTTCTTTTAAGGAGGACACTCATCTTCGGATAGGTCTGAAGTATATCTCAGAGGGGCGATCATCCATCTTCAAGCGTTGATAGTGAACCTGTATTGGCTTAGAGGCTAAGATATTAATTTGATCCTTAATGAATTGTACTATCTTATTTACAATGTAGGGTCCTATTGCCACTACTAGAAGGAGGCCTAACAATGGTCCCAATAAGGGAAGAAGATAAGGCAAAAATCCATTAAGTCCAGTCCAGAGAGGGTTCTCAAATAATTCCCTCCTCCTTTTTTTTAGGTCTTCTTGGAGTTGTTTAATTTTTGTGCTAACTATGCCAGATTTGTTAGCATAAAAACAGCACCTCTCCCCAAGGGCTAAACAAATTCCCCCTTGATTGGCAGTAAGCAAGTCTAAACCCCGCCTATTCTGAAGAACTACTTCTGCTAGAGAGTCTATCTGGTCTTGTAAGTCTTTAATGGTTCCCGACAGGGTTTGCACATCATCTAGGATTATGTAGGATTGGAACTGTTAAGTAAAGAAAAGGTGGTTTCTAGGATATCTAATGTATTGGCATCTAAATCAGGAAACTGGGATTTGGGCAATATCAAGGGGTGGTATGTAGGCTTAGGGATCTCTGGCTTTAAAAGCTTAATCACCTGAAGGTGTTTGATAGCATCAGTGGGTCCCCCTCCATCAGAGACTCCGATGGGGCCTGCATGGGCCAGCAGGAAGGTTTACCCACGACGCCCTCACATCCCGCCTCCGTTAACCGAGTCGTGATGCCTTCCCCTCCCCGGTCACCAAGAAAAGGAATATAATTATAAGTGGTCCCCCATTCTCCACGGGTGTTAGTTAGGATGGCCTCAAAATACTGTTTTTCTTGATTATTAACACAAATTGAGGCCGATGTATAACAGGAGATGTGCATTGCCGGGGTGTAATGACAAGTGGTGGAACAGCTTTCAAGAGTCTCGGTCGGATTAGGGACAACAAGTCCGGGCTTATTAACACATACCCATTTTGGTTGCTTAAATCCTCCGATGTTTTCATTGAGTTCAGCCGCCATGTAGGCTACTTTAGTCCCACAATCAATGCTCTAGATATAACCAGAGGGGGCCGAGTGCCGGGGCCCTCCCTTACACTCACAAGGGGCTCCAAAAAGATATTCATGAATATTCCCAGGTGGGGGGTCAAGCCCTCCTTCAACAAACCTGTCCAGAAGGAATGCCACAAGAGGGGTCCAGCTCATGAGGTGTGTCTCGGCACTCACTTGAAGGGGTGAGAACAACAGCGGCAGGATCAGCCATCTTGGGAACTTCATTTTGTCTTGAATTTTTATTCACCGGTCTGGTGCAGCGCTCCGGGATCCAAATGGGCTTCTCAGTTTCTGGGGGAAAAACACATACAGCTCCCCTCACTCTAGCTAAGAGTGGAGCCGGGGGTTGCCACTTTTTGGTGGATAAATCTTTCCACCTTATTTGAGCATCTTGTACAGTGGGAGGGGAAAAGTGGCGTTGTGCAGCCGTGCGCCCTCCAGTGTCAGTGAGTAAAAAATTTAAAGTAAATAAGGTTATGCTTAGAAGTGTTTGTGGTCCCTGACAATTCCGGTATATCTCCCCCTCTTTTGTTTTTTGCAAATAAGTTTTTAAATGTTGATGGGCTCGTTCCACGATAGCTTGTCCCTGTGGATTATAAGGGATTTCAGTCTTATGATTAATTTCCCATTGGGTGCAAAACCGTTGAACCGCCTGGCTTACATATGTGGGACCATTATCGGTTTTGAGGCATCGTGGGGTGCCCATGGAGGAAAAGGCTTTTAGAAGATGACTGATTACATCCTTAGCCTTCTCTCCAGTATGTAAGGTGGCAAAAATGAAGCCAGAATATGTGTCAGTGGAAACATGTATAAAGGAGAGCTTACCAAAGCTAGGGAAGTGTGTAACATCAGTTTGCCAGACATCATTAGGTTGTAGTCCTCTTGGATTAACTCCAAGGGAAGGAGAATGAATAAATGGTGCACAGGTTGGACATAATGAGACAATCTGTAAAGCTTGGTCTCGTGAACATCCTGTGTGGAAGCGTAAAGACTGTGCATTTAAATGAAATTTGTTATGGAATTGTAAGGCCTTATCATATTTGGTCGTCACACAGGAAAGGCCAACAGCATGAGTAGCAGCGTCTGCTTTTGCGTTGCCCTCTGACAAAGGTCCAGGGAGCCCTGAAGGGCTTCGGATGTGGCCAATGTATAAAGGATCTCGTCTAGCCCAAATGAGAAGCTGAACTACCTGTAGTTGTTCTGTGATGGTGGATTGCTTTCCAATATATGATGCTGTTTCTATGACTAGAGCCAGATTGGCTACATATAAGCTGTCAGTATATACATTAAGAGGAATAGAACTATAGACTTTGAGAGCTATGATTAAAGCTTCAACTTCTGCCTTTTGGGCCGACTGACCTGACACAGGTTGTCGGAGAATTTGAGATCCATCAAAAACGACGGCAAATCCATTTTTGGCCCCATCTGTATATACAGTTTGGGCCTTTGGAATAGGTTCCCTTTTCATAATCTTTGGGAAGATAATGGGACACCTTTTAAAGCCCTCCAAAAGTCTATGTTTAGGGAAGGGATTATCAATCTGACCCTTGAAGCTGCACAGGAAAAGACACCAAAGGTCATGTTCTTGTTGTAACTTGTGTATCATATCTTGAGTGTAAGGTTGAATAAGTATGTCAAAGGTTTTTCCAAACAATGCATCACCCAAATATTTAGCCTTCCAAATTAAGTTAATAACTAGCTCATAAAAGGGAGTCAATACCCGGGGGTTAGAAGCCGGCAAGTGGACCCAATAAATGGGACCCGTTTGCCAGAACACTCCTGTGGGAGTAATTTTAGAAGGTAGAACTATAAATGACAAGGGCAGAGAATAATCTATCTGCGTAATCTGCATGTCCTGCAGAGCCTCTTCTATTAGCCTCAGTGCTCGTAAGGCTTCTGGTGTAGGTACTCTACACGACGTAGGAGAAGGATCTCCTCGCAAGAGGTCATACAGGGGTTTGAGCTCTCCAGTTGGAATATGAAAGGATGGGCGCAGCCACTGTATTTCTCCGAGGAATGTCTGCCACTGATGTAAAGTTTTGAGCTGATTTATCTGGAACTGGGGTCTCTGGGGAAAGATTCCTATGTTATTAATGATGTATCCCAAATAATTGTAAGGGTGTTGAAACTGCACCTTTTCGGGTGCTATGACCAGCCCTGCCCCTTTTAGAAGGGATTGGAGGACTTCATAAGATTGAAGAAGCCTTTCTTTCTTGGGCCCTGCCAGTAAGATGTCATCCATATAATGAATGAGGTAGAGCTGTGGGAACTGCTGTCGAAAGGGTCGCAAAACCTCAGCTACAAAATATTGGCACATTGTAGGACTATTAGTCATCCCTTGAGGTAGGACAGTCCATTCATACCGTTGGTAAGGTTCCCTAAAGTTTGTGGAAGGCAAGGAAAAAGCGAAACGCTTTCGGTCTCGTGGGTCTAAGGGGATAGAGAAGAAACAATCTTTTAAATCTATGACAATAAGATGCCAATCCTTTGGGATCGCAGTAGGAAAGGGTAGCCCTGGTTGTAAGGGTCCCATGGGTTGCATAGTTTTATTAATAGCTCGTAGGTCCTGAAGAAGTCTCCACTTCCCAGACCCCTTTTGTATAACAAAAATAGGGGTATTCCAAGGGGAGGTAGAGGGCACCACATGTCCTAACTTAAGCTGGTCTTGAACTAATAGGGAAGCGGCCTGTAATTTGTCCTTAGTTAGGGGCCACTGTTCTACCCACACAGGGTCATCTGATAACCAAGTAATGGACAGTGGAGGTGGCCGCACTTCAGTGGCCCCTAGGATAAATTTCCCAGTCCTCTCCGGTCTCTTCCCCGCCGGGTAACCTGTTCTGCTGGATCCACGGGTGATATTCTGCCCTCATGTCTCTTTCCTAGTCCCCTTCCAGGGATCCATCCCATGTCTAGCATTGCATCATTAACAAAGTCATTATTTCCTTTCAAAGTCTGGGTAGTGAGAATAGCCCCCATTTGATGAAGCAAGTCCCTCCCCCAAAGGTTCGTGGGGAGTCCAGTCACTACATAGGGCTGGAAATGGCCACTATGTCCTTCGCCATCTCTCCATTTTAAAAAGGAGGCACTTCTTTTTGGTCGGGTCTGTCCTATCCCCTGTAATATGGCCGAGGGACTCTGGAGGGGCCAGGCAGGTGGCCATTGTTTTTCAGAAATGACAGAGACATCCGCCCCCGTATCTAGTATTCCCTTGAAAGCCTTGTCCTGTATCTCAATGGTCAGGTTGGGACGCGAATCCAAATGAGCTACCCAAAAGGCCTGGGGAGTTCCAGTGGAGCCAAAGCTGCCGTCGCCCCGGGACCCACGGAGGGTGTGCCCAGGAATGGAAGCTAAGGGTAGCAGCAGCAATTGAGCTATACGCTCCCCGGGGGGAAGAATAACAATTCCTTGGGTAGCTTCTACTACTATTTTTATTTCTCCCTGATAATCAGCATCAACAACCCCCGTAAGAATCTTCAAGCCCCACTGAGTTGCGCTACCTCGTCCCAACACTAGTCCCACCGTCCTCTCTGGCAGGGGTCCAAAAACCCCAGTAGGCAGCGTCTGAGGTCCCATTTGGGGAGTTAATACCGCTCGGGAGGTGGAACTGAGGTCCAGTCCTGCGCTTCCTGGTGTTCCCCTGGGGAGTTCCCAGATAGAAAGGGGTTGGTCAGTGGGAGGCGGCGGAGACGCCCACTCCCTGGGGCACTGTTCTGTCCCTGCACTGCCCCGTACACTTTGGCTTCCGGGGCCCGGGGCGGGCCCCTGCTCCCGTTTCCCGACGGTATTGGGTTACCCTGGATGTCAAATTTTGACCTGCACTCACTGCTCCAATGATTTCCTTTATGACATCTAGGACAAATTCCAGGCATCCCTCTGCCAGCACCCTCGCTCCTTTCCGGGCAGTTTCTCCTTATATGTCCCTCTTTCCCACACTTAAAACACCCCTTAGAGCGGGTTCCCCTGTTATCAGCTTTTTGCATTCCAGTCTTAAGGGCAGCAGCCAAAACCTGACCAGTAATATGAGGCCCATCTATATCTTTGCATGCTCGAATCATGTCATCTATACTTTTGGCCCGGGAGGACTTAATAGCATTTTGGCAGTAAGTGTTAGCGTTTTCATATGCCAGTTGTCTAATAAGTGGCATAGCCTGTTCCAGATTAGGGAATATTTTTCCAGCAGCCTGCATTAGGCGGGCTATAAAGTCCGAATAAGGTTCAGAGGGTCCTTGAGAGATCTTGGAAATTTTTGCTTCAGTCTTAGAAATGGGCAGGGCTTTCCAGGCATGAACTGCAGCTGAGGCTATTTGAGCATAAACACCTGGGTCGTAATTAATTTGTTGGCCTATGGTGGCATACTGCCCAGTTCCTGTCAACATTTCAGCATTTCGCCGTTGATGGCCCGCATTCAGGTTAATCTGAGCCAGCTCGCGGCACCTTTCATGATATTCACTTTTCCACAATAAGAAATCCCCTCCAGATAACACAGCCCTGCAAAGTTGCTGCCAATCATTAGGTATCAGTTGACTGGCTGAGAAAGACTCGAAGAGGGTCAATGTGAAAGGGGCATGAGGTCCATAATTAATGACCGCCTCCTTAAGCTGTTTTATGTCCTTGAAGGCTAGGGGGACATGGGCTCTGGCCGGCTGTCCATCAGCATCGGCGTTTTCAATCATTGGAAAAACCTGAGCCGCTCTAGAACCCCAGTGGACCCCCGCCCGTCTAGTAGGGGCGTCCTCATTCCAATCAGGATTATAGGGAGGAGGTGCGGCAATTGAGGGGGCCCTAGGCACCCTCACATTTGCCCTTTTAAGGCGATGTTCTAGTTCCTCTATCTCCCTTTCTAATCCCTCCTCTTCCTCAGAGAGAGAACTGAGGTCCTCAGGATCCTTTTTGGGCTTAGAAATCTGGAGGCGTTTCCTACCCTCCGAGCCCAAGTCCTCAAGGGGACCCTCATCCTTTAAGGATTCTGCCATTTGCTCTTCCTGCACCTGATTAAGGGCCTGTTCACATTCAGCAAGCTGATCCTTGATTTTTACTTTATCTGTTAATAAAGCATCCTTTACCAACCTCCATAAGGAAAAGGTGGCAACTGGGACACTGTCCGAGCCCCGGTCCCTCAATAATTTCTGAAGGTCATGCCTCACCAGGTCCCAGTCACTATTATTAAGAAATCCTCCTGTCAGAAACCAAGGACAAGCCTGGGCAATAATTTCAACAAATTCGGTTGCAGTCTTAGTTTTTATTCCTGTTCCTTGTGTATTTAACAGCTCTTTCAGTTCGTTGGCCAGACGAACCTTCGCTGTTGAGTTACCCATGGTACGTACCCTGTCTCTTTAAAATATCTTTAAACCAATCCTCCCCCTTCTTTCTTAGAAGGTGAGCCCCGTCCGCTTACCCCTGCTTTCCGGATCTCAGTGGGAACCTCCAATTGCCGCGTCCGGCCAAGGGAGCCGAGTCCGGCGAGGGACGGCGAGGTTAAAAGACACACAGGACACCAAGGTTCTTCATCCAGGAGTCAATAATAATCTTTATTGCTAACACACCTTTTTTTATACCCCAAGCAGCAGAAGTGGAAAACTACCCAAAAGCAGGAGGGAGGGGGGAGAAATTTAGTTTCAACATCTATTATTGTCAGGTACCAAAACCTCCCTTAACAATAAGTCCATCAGACCAGAAAAGGTCAAGGCATTCCCGTGGGATACATATGTCTCAGACGGACAAGCAGGAACAGAAAAACCGCAAGTTCTCCATGGCCTTGTGAGCTGGCCACACTGGCATGCAGAACAAACTAGTGGAGGTAGGGCTCCAGGGGCCAGGGTGGACCTGCTGCCAACAGAATTGGACACAGTCATTACTTTATGTGGTTGGTTTGTTTTTGTTTTGGATATCAGGAATTGAACTCAGGGGCACTTGAGAATGGATCCACATCACCAGCCATATATATATATATATATATATATATATATATATATATATATATATATATATATTTGGTATTTTATTAGAGACAGGGTCTCACTGAGTTGCTTAGCACTTCACCCTTACTGAGGCGGACTTTGAACTCAAGGTCCTCCTTCCTCAGTGTCCCAAAACATTGGAATTACAGGGGTGCATCACTATGCCCAGCTAATTTGTCTCTGTTTATCTGAAATAGGGAGAGAATTTTTATAATGATTTGAAACTGCCAAGGACTGGAGCCTGTCTTGCCACCCACAACCACCCATATTTTCACTATCTAATTCAATCAAAACCAAGGAATTTCAACAATGCCTGAGGCTTACAACCAAGAGGAACCCAGAATAGAAAGGAACCCCAGCCTGGAGGATGCCTTGCAGTACAATACCCATCAGCCAATGCCCTGGAAGGAGCCTGAAGGACTCCAGTGGGGACCCTCATACTGTCCTTATGGACTCATGCACTGGGACTGTGCCCTGTTTGCCTAGGAGCTTTGGCTGTGCTGATCATTCTTATTTTGTTCTTTCTCTCCTGAATGAATTAAAGGTTCTTCAATAAGAAAAAACAATCTTCGTGTAATTAATTTGATAAGGAACTCTTCTTTTAGATGGACTGAGAATTCTCATAGTTTCTAATCTGATTGAATTTTTCATGATAATTAAACCCATTCCTTTATTCACTGGTTTTCTATTGATTTTGAGGGGGTGAGTCAGGATGGGGGAGCTGTATAGGTGGGTCTGGGGCAAAAAGGAGACAATTACCCAGGTCAGAGCTGTGGGTTAAACCCAAGGGCATCTCTGAAGATATGAGGGTAGGATGCTAACAGTGTGTAGTTGGGTGGCCACTTGCTGGTGTTTCTTCAAAGCTGAATGTGACCTTCTTGAACTCGGGAGAGAACCAGCATCAATAAGTGTCCTTTAAATGGTCTCCAGTTACATTACCTAGGAAAGAAGACCAAATGAAATCTCTAGTCTTGGGCCTTGTGAGTTGACAACCAAGGAATCCAAGACATCAGCTGTAGGTCAGACATGTCCAGGCAGTTACAGAATCCTGCCCTGGTGGGCTCTGTCCAGTGGTGGGTGTAAGGATGGCCTTAGGCCTTAGCCTAAGCAACTCCATTTTAAAACTTCAGTTTGAAACCTGTAGTATCACCAGGCATATCTACCTACAGAGCCCTCTAGTATGGCCCTCAGACACAAACTAGTCCCTTCTCCCTACCCTGACAAGCTCAGAGTTGAGTCTCTCCCATGTTGCACTCACTCTGATGAGAGCAAGAAGAAAAAAAAAAAAAAAAAAAAATCAGGGTTGTGAAAAACAGACCAGATGCTTTAACCCCAGAGCAAATGATGTCACTGAGAAATCTGGTGGCTGGTGATAGGGATTGAAAGGGTGTTCAGAAGCCCCCAAATTTAGTATAAATGATGGAGCAAATGAACAGACATTCAGCCAGCTGACACTGATGCACACAAGCCTGAGACCCTGATGAGGACCTAGAATGACATCCCAACTCTTCTCATCTGCCTGATCCTCTTCCTTGTTCTCTTCTCTCTCAAATTCTAGAGCAGCCTCTTCACTCTAGTGAGAAAAGGACTTTTCCCTATGACCACCTTATCAGCCAGCCATCAGCTTCTACACCCCAGAAGAAGGCTGCCTTAGTTTCTGACCTTATCATGACAGTCAAAGTAAGTGTGGATCTGCTGGACTTAGAGCCCAAGACTTGAGACTTTTGATCTGACACTTGAGCTTAGCATGCAGAGGGAATTTCTATCATGAAATTGTCAGGATTAAGTGTGATTTTAGTGCTTAGAATTAATCTAGAGTTGTTTGCTGTGAGTTGATTATGTTTATTGAAGTGCTAACATTAAGGATTGTCACTTCCTTGATTAAGAATCTATAGAGTAAAATTGTATTGAATGATTTGAGTGAATAAAACATTAAAAATGGCAGAAGAACATGGACATTATTTATTTCTCCCCCTGGACTGCATAAGTGGCACCTTTTGCCCATCATGACAATGGAGTCACATGGCAAACTTGAGTTTGCTCAGGTTGCTTTAGCCTGCTATTATCAGCAGGGTGCCATGATGTGTACCAGTAGTTCTAGCTACACAGGAGGCTCAGACAGGAGCCTTGCTTGAAGCCACCCTGAGCAACAGAGCAGTATCCTGTTTCAAATAATAAAAATATAAATTACTCTACACTGGGCTGAGCTTCAAGGGATGTAAATGCCTTCATTAGCATGGACATGGACTTTTAAATTTTCCTGTTTCCTGAAATCCAGTAGGTTTTAGATGAAGGGATTTGGATGTAGAAGAGTTTAGGTGCTAGGTCTTCTTGAATAGTGGGATCAGTCTTGTTTGTCTTTTTTCTCATCAGCTTAATTGAGTGTTAATTATCCATGACAGGGAATGGGAGTAGAGGGTCAAAGAGGAGTTGGAGTGTTTTTGTGGTTAGAGAGAGAGAACATTCCATATGATCACCCTAACTTCTAAAGACTTAAAGTGTAAATCAGCTTTTCTTCCTCTCCCTCTCCTTGTTGATTTTTTTGAAACTTGAGGACTACGAGAGGATTAGGCTTCACAATAAATAAAGGCAGGAGGCTAGGTGTAGTGGCCCAGTCCTGTAGTCCCAAGGACTTAGAGTTTGAGGGGGGAGGGAAACAAGTTCAAGGCCAGCCACAGTAAATAAGGAAGTCCCTGTCTTAAAAAAAAAAAAAAAAAAAAAAAATTAGAGATAGAGCTGAGGGGTAGAAGCATGTTGACCATATGTGAAGCCCTTGATTCAATCACTGGAACCACCAAGGGGATGAAAAACAAACAAACAAACAAAAAAAAAAAAACAACAATGAGACATGACCACATATGCCACTTCCCAACATTTCTAGACATTGAGAAATTTTATATTTTACAAAAGTAGTTGTACAAAAGGACATCTTTTCATTTTTGAAAAAGTTTTCATTGTTTTACACACACACACACACACACACACACACACACTGCCTAGCCAAATAATTAGCATTGTCATAATGTTTCTTTTGGTTAAATTTGCATAAAACAAAATTAGAACTCTCTAGAAGTCTTTATACAACTTATGCTTTCAGTATTGAAAATCATGAAAAGAAACACATAGCATAGCACATGATAAAAAATAATGCTGGCAAAATAAAATAGTATAAAAGAAAAGAAAAACTGACATTAAACTGTGTTTTTTTCTTGGTACTTGGGTATGAACTGGGGCACCTTAACACTGAGTTACATACTCTGCTGTTTTTACCTTTTAAGGGACTCTCACTAAGTTGCTTGTGGCCTCATTAAATTACTGAGGCTAGATTAGAACTTGTGATTCTCTTGTCTCAACCTCCTGAGTAGCTGGAATTAGAGAAATTTTAGGGATTGATAATGGTCAACTGCATAGAGGTAGTACACAAATTTGACTGACTTTCACAATCACTAACTCTATTTCAAAATCTTACGTTGAAAGGAATTATGCTTTTTTAAAAAAATTAAAATTTATTTTTTAGTTGTAGTTGGACATACCCACCCACTAGGCAAAGTGCCTAAGGCCTTATAATTCTTTAGGGGCGTACAAAATTGTTTTCATTTCTTATAAAACTAAAAGAAAACAATTCTCTCATACCTAATATAACATCTGATATATAATATTAACATCTTGTCTTAAAATCATAGTGAAAGGATTTTTAATTTAATTTAATATTTTTATTTTTATTTGTTT